>NC_030432.2:8423394-8560894 GCF_001660625.3 Ictalurus punctatus | reverse complement strand
CGGCTGGGGCTCTAGTCAGGATAGAGGGAATCATATAGAGCTCCAAGTCTATTTTGGCACAAAACCTGCAGTCCACTGTTAGGCAGGTGAAAATGAAGAAAAACTTCACTGTCCAGCATGATAAGGACCCAAAGAGCAAATCCTCATTATATATATACACACACACACACACACACACTGTACACACACACAGTATATGGTATATAAATGGTGAACGTGTCTGGATTTTGACTGACTAAATCTTCTTGGTAAAGTGCGAGGTTTGCCTTCACTGGCTTGCTTTTCAACTAGCCTTTAAGCGAAGAGACTGCAGTTAGATTCAGAGCGTGAACTACAGATTTATAGAGTTAGTGTGGATTACAGATTTATAGAGATCTGAGCCGGAGCAGCGGAGAGGCGCTGTATATTTCAGAACGTTACAGGGTTACCACTGGCAACACGACCGGAACCCTGGCAGGGATCCTGTATCTATAAAGAGTTCCATGTGAGGGAATGATGGGAAACCACAAACAAGAGTGAGAGCATAGACCTGTCTATTCATTCATCAACTGTCTTGTCTGTCCCCCCCCCACACACACACACGTCTCAGAGCATAAGGCCAGCAGAAGAAGAGTGGCTTCAAGGGCCTTGTTCTTCCTGCACAATCAAAACTAACAGAGACCAGCTGACGTTTGTTTGCTCTGGAACTTAATCATCTCCAACTTTCCGCAGAGAACGTTTCAATGTCAGCACAATAACAAAACACCTCTGCATGCAGTTAGCAGATATCTCCCTCCAGTCCAGACACACAGGCAGCCAAGAAACCCTCAACCTTTTCTGCCATTTCATTTGAGCACTGATCAAAACGTCCAGATTCTTCACGTTGGTGGAGGAAAGAACTGACCCCTAAAGAGACCGTGGCATTACGAGACACGACTCATGGAGACGCATGTCTCAGATGACAGAACAATCAATGGAACACAAGAGAAGAAAGAAGACCTCCCAGTCACAAAGAAGGGAATGAGAAAGGCACCAATTACCCTGACAGTGGGCATAAATGCAAATGAAGAAAACTGGCCCGTTATTACTCTGCTCTGTGTGTGAATGCTGACATCACATCAGTCTAGCCTTCTATTACACTACACTCATATCAGAGTCTTCATCATTGTTGTTATTCAGTATTGTCACTGGCTGACAATTTTTTTTTTTTATCGTAAAGTGTACGTCTTGTTCGTGTTTCCACTGTGGACTCCAGTTTCTGTCCCCTGTCAAAGCCGGTGAATAAACACTACAGCCTGCTGGTCCTCATATTAACCACCCCATATCTCACTTTTCTCTCAGCTCCTCCCTCCCTCTCCCTCAGTCCATCTCTCTTTCTCCACACTCGCACACAAAGACAGATTCAAACACAGACATACACACACACACACAGAGACAGATTCACATACACACTCATACACAGACAGAGAGATGCAAAGAGACTTACATACACACAGATTCACATACACACACACATACACACACACACACACACACAAAGAGACTCAATTGCAAACAGACACAAAGACAGATTCACATATATACAAACAGACACACACACACACAGACTCACACTCGCAAAGAAACAGACACACACACAAACACACACACTCACACACACACACTGTAGTAAATACTTCTGCAATGGACACCCTCAGCTCCACCTTTGTTAAACATCATCTCGAACAAACACAGTGGGGCTGGTCACGAGACTAAACACAAACCATAACGCACAGCAGGTTTATTTTCACAGAATTCACTGCTTGGGTGTCATCTCCAAAAGCAAGTTTTACTTCAGGGGCCTGTTCCTCTGCTAGCGCCTAGGCAGTGTTCGTTTGAAATACGCCAGCATCTGTCTAACTGCCAGTCGGGTGCCAGCTACCAGCAGAGCTTGGCGTGTCTCACAACAGCTCCAAATGCTCACACAATCCCTCAACCTGAAATAAAACTGTGGATCGATTGTGGAACAAGTACAAAGAGACAGAAGAGTAGTGCAAAGCCAAGTACAATGGTGGGCTATTCTGAACAATATAAACGTCAATTAATACTTTAAAACTCAATACCAGTAACATAACACCTATAAACATCAACGTCGCAAAAAAATTCTATACATTTCAAAAAGCTGATACACAGAAGACAAGGAACCAAACCTAACAACATATCCAAAGAAGTGATTCATTCTGATAAGACTACTGGAGTAAGAACTGTCGCACATATGCTGCTACGTCTCCTGTTGGCAGTGAATGTTTCTCCTACTTCTGTTTGAATTGGCGCTTCTTTATAGGTCAAGCGCACAGCAGCCCACTCTATACCCATTCCACACACACACCTGCAAAGCCACAGCAGCCTTCAGCAAGCACAGCCTCTTCTCATTCCCATCACTTTAATGAGCCAACACATACTGAGCCCTGTTTACCCTCTACATCAGGTGCTGAAGATCAGCTCATCTGAGCATCCTGGGTCACCAACATGACCATTAAGCAAGCAATTAGCGAGACAGATACCGAGTCTGAGACCGTTTCCAATAACATTTTGGACAAGAAGATCGAATACACTGTATGGCCAAAAGTATGTGGACACCCGACCGTCACACCCATATGTAGATCTTGCCCAAACTGTTTCCACAAAGTTGGAAGCACACAATTCTACAGGATGTCCAGTTGTTCCCTTCATTGGAACTAAGCGGCCCAAACATGTCGCAGCATGACAATGTGAGCTTAATGAAAACATGATTTGGAGCTGGAGTGGAAGAACTCGTGGGGTCTGCACAGACCCCCTAACCTGAACAACCTCACTAATATTCTTGTTGCTGACTGAAGTACAAATCTTGTGGAAGGCCTTCCCAGAAGAGTGTAGGTTGTTATAACAGCAAAAGGCAGACTAAATCTGGAATGGGATGTTCAATGATCACAGCTGTGTTCAACGGTCAGGTGTCCACAAACTGTGTTTACTGTGAACGTTTCCGATCTGCCGGAAAGTTTATTTTGTCACAGAGTTCAAATGTTCCCATTGGAATCCACTGAATGTAAGCAGGTGTACAAGGAAGTGTGCACAGCCAAATCAGATCATGAGCAGCTGTGCACAAAGTGGACAAAGTCTTGTTGAAAACCGGATTGTGGTGTACGCAACGGAGGAATAAAACCCAACAGGACGTGTTGCTATAGGAAAATAATCAACAGCGAAATGGTATAATGCATCCATTCATTTGAATTCCATTCAATTTTATTTGTATAGTGCTTTTAACAACAAACATTGTCACAAGGCAGCTTTACAGAAATCCGGATGCAGATTTAGATCTTTTTTTAAGAGCTCAGTTTACAAGCAAAGGTTACAGTGGTGGTAAAAAAAACTCCCTGAGGTGACACCAGGAAGAAACTCTGAGAGGAACCAGACTCATTACAGAACCCAACCTCTTCTGGATGAATGGGTAATAGTGAGATTGTAAATCTTTACTCTTCGTGCTCTGAAAGGATGCCCAGTATGAGCACCACAGTTCTCACATCCACAGTTGCATTCTTAGTGTACCATATAATATTAGTCCCTCCAGGATTTAGCAATTTTGCGATTGCAGAAATGAAAGCAAAATCAAAGCAAAATTTTGGAGGAGCTTGCGATTTTTTTAAATGATCACAGATTTTCTGCAGATTTGGGCCAAGTGGCATCATTTGATGTCATCACAAAGTGCATTCAGCCAAAGCCCTCTTCGATTCATGAGAGTCGCACATAAGTACAGCTTAAAAAGTCTAATTTACGAACAAACACTGCAAAAGTTTTCAGCAAGAAAAGCAAAAAAAAAAAAAAAAAAAAAAAAACAAACAAACAAAAAAAAAACTTCTGCAACAACTGTGGCCACAACAACTACAGTAAAACTCTATGAAATCCTATACGGACTGATATAAATTTACCATCGATTACAATTTTTAATTCACTGATGAATGCAATCATGCATTCTGATCATTTATAGTTACATTAAAAGTTGTGTAATGTTTGTGAGACAAGTTCGATCACGTTATCCCTCACCAGCTCTGTGTTTTCCCTCTTTTTAAATTAATAAGACTAAAAATAAAAATAAAAAACAAACAACCAATGATGGACAGTGGCTTAGTGGTTAGCACGTTTGCCTCGCACCTTCAGCATTGGGGGTTCGATTCCCGCCTCTGCGCTGTGTGTGTGGTTTGTATGTTCTCCCCGTGCTTCAGGAAGAGGGTTTCCTCCCCCAGTTCAAAGACATGTGTTGTCGTCTGATTAGCATTTCCAAAAAGTCCACAGTGTGTGATTTCGCCCTGCGATGGGTTGGCACCCTGTCCCTAAACCCCCTACCGTATAGAAAATGGTTGGATGCATTAGCTTGAGATTATGCGACATGTCTGCCATTCACGTTCCAATGAATTAGCCGTTCTAGAAACAATAACATATCAGATGTCTTGAGTCCTTTCTAATGCATTGTAAGTGACCAATTGTTGGTCATTAGTGAATCAATAGAGCCTAATGTCACAAAGATCTTAGTATTTTGGTCTCAACAAGTACTTTCTTGTATTCTACAGCCGAACAGACTACTTTCAGATGACAGCTGTTCATTTTATTAGATTTTTTTTAAATTCTTTTATTACATACAGTCTGAAGGATTGCACTGGTTCTGTAATCTACTACACAACTGCAGAACTGTGACATGACATTTCCCACATTTCACATGTTATTCAGTATACCCCTCAGTAGTTTAATTAAGGAAACACTGATGCACTTTGAAGATTTCTTTATTGCATTTCAAAAGTCTCGTTTCAGGGTTTTAATTTTTCCCCCAGCTTTAGAGTCCAATGGAATTAAGAAGCTTGTTTACTAGGAAATAGTTATATAAAATGTTGTTTGAGGACTTTGTACTTGTATTAAATGACAAAACCCGCGACACAATAGACTGGGAAGTTATATTAAGTGCCTTTGTTAAATGTTCTCTTTGAACATGGAGGAAAAACAAGCTGCTTAAAATAGGCAGAGGTTTCTCTCGCACACAAGTACATGTAGGCAAACATTATTACAGAGAAGCACTGAACCCAGATCACCTTCAGGTCACACTGGAACTGACTTTCCACTCGTTCTGTGAAGTACTAGTGTTTTAAAAGTGTGAACACCTCTCTCAGTGGACACACGGCCACCCCTTATCACATATAATGCAGTTTTCTCCGTGATATCCCAAGAGAACTTGCTGCACGCACTTCCTGTTTTCCAGTCCCCTCACAGTGCAGACCTGTTTGATGAGGGCCGCTCACCTGACATCCCAGAACCGCCTACTTAATCAAACCTTCAACCAGTGAGCTACAAGGCTGAACTGTTTGTTAGTTGAAAAATAAAATCACAATAGGGTTTTACCAGGTTTTTTACTTTTGTCTTAAGATTTAGTTATTCTAGCAAAGCCTTCCTTTTCTGCATGACTGTTAAAAAGCTCGAGCCATTTGAAAGCATACATATAGCAAGAGAGGTTTGAGACTTAACTGTGGCACGGTGCCAAAGAATAAAGCAAACAAACTGCAAGGCAAGCAGAAAGCTGTAGAGATTAAGATGTTTAAGGTTTGGGTGGTTTAATGCTTGCGAAGAGAAATTAGGAAAAATAGCATTGTGTGACATTTCTCTCGCAGGAGCACAGGGGATTATGAGTCATTCGGCTGCAGCGGAGGTATTTGCACTGGCAGACTAAGCGGCCCGGTGAAAAGGCACAGGTGCAAGGTGGCCTTTAAGCTCTTCCTTGTAAAAGACTAGTGATTCCTCACAATAGCACGTAAAGGGGGAGGAAGTCAAGCTGGCGAGAAATGCTCAAGTTGAGGCTAATTACACCAAGAATGTCAAGGCCCTCACACCTGGACCACTCGGCTTGGAGGAAACATGTTAAAGCATAATCCCGCTTAACATCAAAACACAAATGAAAGCAAAGCGGTACACAGATTTGGGGGTTTCTTAAATAACACAGTTTCTCAGTCCGTATTTTACAACTCGGCAGTAATTGTTAAAGCTGTCTCGGGTGTGAAAAAACATTGAGCAGTACGCAAGCTTCGAAGGACTGAGCTCAGAAAACGTTTCACTAAAAGCAGAAACGACAAGAGGAAGTATCAATAGAAGCACTTCAACGATTTGACGTTTAACAAGGGATATTAGAAAAGGACACTCCAGTAGCATCCGCTTTGTGCCATGTGATCTTTGGCCTCTACTTGTGTGGCTAACAGAACAGTGTTTGCTTTCAGCCAACTGCCTGTTTGTGCTCAACGGAACATCAACCGTTCTGCTTTAGTGAAGCCTTTCCGCCTGCAAACAGCCGCAAACACGCGTGACCTAGCGGGACCTAATCGGCACGGCATGGTGTAGTACGCTTAATTAACTCCCCCATCCCCTGTCTGGAGGAAAACTCTCCTATAGTTTTTACACACACACACTCAATAATAAATCAAGTTCATGAAACAGGTTTCATAATATCCGTGCACTCGGATCAATATTTCAACATTGTGTATCATGCCAAAGTGTTGCACAAGAGAAAGAGGGGGTGATGCTAGAGAGAGTGGAGGAGGTATACATATAAGGTCTTTAAACTTCAGGAACACCGCAGTCTTCCTGCTGAAGCATTTTCATTTCTACCAAGGCGCTTTGTAGAAATGCAGTACCAAATATAAAACCACTGGGCAAAAAGCTGGTGTTTGCAAAACACTTTTTTGTGGTTGAGCAATGTAGCAGAATGTGTGGTGATCAGGGTACACTCATATACACTCCTGGGTTAAAAAAAAAAAAAACAAAAAAAAAAAAAAAGGCCAAGCCCAAAAGGGCTAAATATTAAACTTTTAATGGTCTTGACAACAAATCATCAGTTAGGAAATTAGCAAGAATTAAACAAACAGATAAAGTAACTTAGTATGGGATAGCTTTTCACGTTGATTACTTTAAATGTGGAAGCATTGTGGGTAAACTTGGACAGCTTTTTATTCATTTTAATTTAATTAAATTTTGTACACCCAGTCATGTTAGTTTGAATTTTATCTAACAACAAAATCTAACATTTTAATCATGATTATGTTTTCACCTTTGCATACAAGAAAACTATATAAGTGAATTTCCCTTTTTCTAGCTTTTCCCCCACAAACAGTTCACTGCAGCAAAAGTAAACAAGCATTTTTTAAATTATTATTCTTGCTAATTTTCCGACCAATGGCTTGTTGTTAACACAATTTTGCCCAGGAGTGTACATCTGACCACCAGCACATTAAAGGATTTGGTTACAACAATCTCTGCTCAGGAGTGACAACACGGTATCATGAATGACAGCTCTAACCTAAACACAACACACTCAATCACTGTCACTGGTGGAATGTGTTTCAGAGTACTGGGTCATGAGAAGTCGGTGCGCTTAGCTGCGTATGCCTCTCTCTGGGATCAGGACTCTTTCATTATCTGCAGCGCTCAAAAGGCCAACAAGGCTTGGCTCTAACCTGAATAAAGATATCAGCGTATTGTGAACGGAGCCGCTGAAGTGTCCTCGGGGGAAAGTGCCTTCAGTTGACACAATGGATGGGAAAATAATTCACCAAACGAGTTAGAAGAATGTGGAGATCTTTCTGTGTGAATCAAACCTACTCGATTTGTTTAGGCAGCTGTGAGTATAGCAATCACGTTCAGGGAAAGTAAACCGACTGGTCCAATATTTCCTGAGGTCATGCGAGTCTGTGGTCAGACTGCTATGTGAATGCGATTGAACCAGTGATACAGTGAAATGAAAATTCTTGGCTGAAAATGAAATTCATGTCACTCGGGAATGAAAACCGAATAAAAAATATTGCTGGACTCATTAATATGTAATTATATTAATACCACAGTACCGTCATGAGACTTGCGTGTTATGCTTGCACAAAAAAGAAATTTACCTGAAAGGTATGACAAGCTGAATTAAGTGCAACAATGTGGAACTATAGAAAATAAGTCAGTACCTGGAATATCCTGTTTGAGTCCTCAACAAAAAGCAAGAATGTCTTAATTAACATTTCAGCTATGTGCTGTGATGTAACAAAGATGTTATGAGTCTGGTCTTCATTTTAAGACTGTATGCTGTCTTAGCACTAGCTATGTAAAGTTTTTTTTTTTGCTTTATTTTGCTGAATTGTGTCACTGCTTCCACATCCCACGTTTTATAGTTTAAATGTCTGTTCAAGCAAATTAATACGCCTAGTAAGAATAGCTCCTACCAACAGCTAGTGCCTTGTGGTTCTGTACCAGAGAGAAATATATATTGTACATATAAACCATGTGAAGCGTGTTACACTTCAACCATCCATACATCCATTTTCCATACAGCTTATCTTACACAGGATTGCAGGGGAGCTTGGAGTCTATCCCAGAGAACTCAGGTACAAGGCGGGGGGACACACTGGACAGGGTGCCAACCCATCTCAGACACTTAAACAAACATCAAATAAAATGTGTTCTTTTGCAAAAGCCAATAGAAAGTAGAGTATTTTCCCTCTCAGGTTGTTGGACGAATGAAGTAAAGAAGAAAAAAAATTGCTGGTGATTGTTATATCAACATTTGTCCACTGGGCAACTGTGAATGAAAAACTAAATAGCCCGGGTACTTAATCTGCATCACCAAGGGCAAGTGATTTGTCCATCCCATGAACATCGAAGCTTATTATTTAACGCCATCTCCATGTTTGGTTGAGTTCCATGATTTCTATCCAAACTTGCAAAATGTTTGACAACAATGCATTATTGTTTCTAGCCACACATACTGTACCTCAGCAAATGTTTTGTTTATGGCCCAATTATATCATTTGTGCATTGTCAAACACAATTGAGCCAGATTAAAAGATTTAGTCGAGGCAAACAGAGTAACCGGTGAGGAAGTGCCAATAATGCCTATTTTACATAAACGACCTAAGGCCACAAAAGGGTTTACTAGAAATGTTGCAATATCTATTCCGTTACATTACTCCCATTCACCACAACTTCACATGAAGTCACCGTCACATTCGATTTCTGGAACTGACAATAGGGTGACTCAGCAGAATGAAGTTACATTCATATTGCCTAAGTGGAAGGCACCTAAGACACATCCCTCCCTGCCAGGAAAGAGTGACACAGGAACAAAACACCCACGGCATGTTCCTGCAAGTGACACCACAGCCTGGGAGACTTCACCATCCAGACTGAGATTACAAACTGCTCAGGCAATAAACATGTTTGTGTGGGGGTTTACTATAATGAATGCGACTGTTACTCCACTTCCTGCATTTCCTGTTCCCAAGCAAGAGTGGTATAATGGCAGGCAGCCCATATAGATATGTTAGCACATGAGCATACAGAGATAAAACCCTTACTATACAGTCAGCAATGAAACGATATGGCCAAGTCGTGCCAAACAGTCTGAGGAAAGCGCAACGACATGCATTTCCTTGGTACTGGATGAGTCATTTGCTAGTTACAAGATAATGCACTGATTTTATTGACCACCTATGTAGTCACTTACCATGCTGCATAGTAGTGCTCTGCTGGAGGCGAGATTGAGATTATACCCTTCATAATTTGACAGCTTTATGAAGAGTGTTTTATAGCACTACAGAGTACTAACACTTGACCCAATGCTGGGGTTTAGCTACCACCATCTTAACTCATCTTAACACATGCTTCTAAAAGTTGTTGCTTGGGGCACTATCTGTATCGGCCCCGACAGTTGTAAATTTGCACTGGGTTCTGCCTGGGTGGATAGAAGCACTACGAAATGAATAAATGAAAACATTTGTCATTTGTTAATGCCTTAATTGATTATTGGCCTTACAAGGTCTCAGGAGTGGAAATGGAAAGCAGGAAAACAGCAAGACGTTGTAAAACACTGAATGGGGGGGGGGGACAAAAAACAAAAAAACCCATTACATTCGTATAGATGATGTGAGTTTCCAGCACCATGGCCAAGGTTACTGCGAGATAGAGCTTGTAGCTTCAGTAAAAGAAGACGAAGGGATGGGTTACTGCCAAGTAGTTCAAGGATACCCCAATGTGGAGATGCACAAAGGGCCAACTACTACATTCAGCAGTGGGTGTGAGGTGAAATGAATCAATTCACATTCATCAGCGCTTACTGTGTGGGCTTTTTCCATAACTACCTCTTTCTTTTGAAGACAGCCTAGATATTAAACAGCCTAAGGCCAGAGAGGGAGGGAATCTAGAAACATGATATAGCTAGAACTAGTTAAAAGAGTGATTTAAGACAATGCCAGTGTGAGCATTCACACTCACATCTTTATAGCACATTCTAGTGACTCTGTGACATTCCTGCCCTGTTTCCCCAGACACCTCTTCATTGTTTTGATGGACCCCAATTATCCGGGAGCAGTGCAGGCTGGTGGAGAGTAGGGTTGTGCAATAAGGGCTGAAATGATCATTATGATTTCAGTGCTTATTATTATTATTATTCAGCCTATTTTCTCTCGCTTTTCTTTCACCTCACTGATTTTTGGCCTGATTTTGCTGTTGCAGACACAATTTGCACTTCATAAAGTACAATCTTTGGTCGTGAGTTGAGACCCGTGGTCTTGGAACGCATAATGTGATCTGGGACATGAGAAAGGGACAGGATATGGAAAGAAAGAGTATTAATTACAGCTTCCAACTGTGTACCTAAATAGTTAGCACACAATCGCTCTGTTCCTAGAGTATATTTACTATTATGAAAAGGTGAACCTATTTTTATGCTTTCCAGTTGAAGAGCTACAAACATGTGCAGAGTTGCTAAGAACTGTAATGTACCAGAACTGTAGAACTTGGTTACTATCTTTGTCATATTATCCGACATGAAGAACACGTTATCGCACAGTCTGGTACAGAAATCTCATTGGGATCATCTCGTACAGTCTGACAAGTAATAATCACAAAAGATTGCTGGAATCGCATAGTGTAAAAGAGACTTAAGCCACATTATGTTTATTTATTGTCATCACCCCATAGAATAGATGTACTAAAACACCTCGCTAATATATTCTGCGTACATATAAAATCATAAAGCAATGTTAAGAAGTGTCGAGATCATTTATGCGAGTAATGATTGGTCAGAAGGTACTGACTGATTTTCTCTCTCATTGCTAATTGTTTCTATAGTAACAATTCATTCACAGGGACTTCTATGTTGAACACATCACATACTCTGACACTAGAGTGTTAAAAATGTATTGGTATTTAACAAAAGAAAACGTCTCATCATTAATATCGCAAGGTTTTATGTTAAATAAACAAATGTTTTATGGAAGGTGTCTCAGGTGCCCGTGCTTTGTTAAGGTTAGTAAGTTTTCTGACACTGGAGAGTCTTCAAGATGAAAGACTTTGCACTTTCTTGGTGATATCACAAGCTGAATTTTTTTTTGTCTTATCAGCTTTGGGGGGGGGGGGGGGGGGGTGTCTAGTGAGGGAACGAGCTGCAGTAACAAGTGATAACAGGAACTCTCTCATCTCACAAACTTTCCATAACATTAAATGTAACTATAAATGCATAAAAAGCAGGATTATATAGTTATCGCTATTACAGTTTATTTAGTACATTATAGTAGGTTAAAAATGCATGATGTTTATGCATGATCTATAAAAATACAGCCCATCATGTTTTTTTCCTTAGATATGTTGTGCTTATATTGATAGAGAAATGAATTCCATTAAAACATACTTTATACCTCATCACTTTTAGAAGCATTATATTATAAGATGTAATTTATGACACTCACAAAACCCTCCTCAGGATTACACACCCAGTAATGACAGTTAAATTATTGTGATGTATATTGCAGAAAGTAATATTAAGACAACAATTAAGCGAAATACTGCGCAGCCATAAGACCTTATTTAATCTCTTCCAAGCCCTTCTGTTTAGCACCAGAAAAATGCCTGAATTTCTAAACCCCTCCTATATGGAACAAAAGTTCAAGGACCTAATAAATATACACAGGATTCCAGTTTGTTGCATTTATCTGTGTCCTGTTTGATTCTCAGCCAAACGTATCTGCCAAGAAGACAAATCACAATTCCTGTACATTGCAAAGTTCAATGGTTCCCAGTCTTCTTAAGTTCATCCTTGAAATATATTTGTGTTTGACAAAACTGATCATGCCAAGCGTACAATGGTTATTCTTTAGTTAATGAATAAGCCTTTATATACACACACAACTTTACAACTTAATTCAACTAGGCAAAGTTCTACAGTAAAGTAATTTTGGCAAACACTTTCAATGCTCAGCTTTAACTGACATAGTTGCAATAACAGAGAAAAAAAAACAACTTGTTCTCCCAGATAAGGACTGAACAGGTAAATGTCATTTTGGTATAACAGCAAGTGAAAATTTGGATTTACTCAAATGAAAGTGCATGAAAGTTCATTCGGCAGCCCCAGCCGTGCCTGGAGACCTGGTGTCTACACAGCTACTTGACACGCAGCATTGTCTGACTGTATGAAAGTCTATCTTTTGGCATTGCCTTAAAATTACTCACTAACCAGTACACAGTAAATCCAAGAAGGCAGCTGCAAGTCAGAGTTAATTCAAGTTTCCATAAATCCTTGCAGATGACATAGATGAGAAACACATGTGAGGGAAAAGGAGACGGCTCTCTGTGCGGAACTGATAAAAAAGAAAAGTGGAAAAAGAAAGAGGCTGAGTAAGAAGAAAATGACTCTGACAGCATTCCGACTGCAGGAGATAAACTGTGCTAAACTTTTAAATGAGGGTTAAAGTTCATAAATTCATCACATTTATGAAAAGTACCTTCAGCATCTATAATGGTTATTGAATACAGATCACAAAATAATTTCACACAGACTTTTTTTTTTTTTCCTCCCCAAAGGAAAGTTTGTAAATGGACAAGTGATAGAGCAGTTCTCACCAACCATAACATTACACTCTGGTCCAGCACAATTTCCAACACACCTCAGAAAACAGAGGGTTTTGCAGAGGTTGCCCAATCTGGCACTGCAGAGGCGGGTTGAAACTAAAGTCGGCAGGAAGGAGGTAGGTCTGGTGAGCACTAGCCTTGGGTGAAGCTGGAAACATGGATATCTTATTGCCACAAGTTCAGATATGACTTAATCCATGTAATGGTGTCTGTGACTTCCCAAAAGTAATTCAATTCACCGCTTCTTTCATAAACACACATCCTATATCGGCCGCATTGTGGAAAAAGTAACAGATGGTGGGATGTCAGATAACCAGACTTGCTGTCATGGTGGATAACTGAGATACAGGGTATATGACTAGTTTTATTTTCCTGGTCTAGGAATCCTTAGGCTAATTTACTTCAGTCATTAAATCATTCATTCATACATCCATCCATCTTCAGTAACCACTTGATCGTGATCATGGTGGATCTGGAGGTGGGGACACACCCTGAATGGGGCGTCAGTCCATCGCAAGGCACATGCACACATTCACACACATTCACACCTAGGGACAGTTTAGCATAACCAATTCACCAAATGGCATATTTTCACAAGGTGGGAAGAAAACACAACCCAGAGGAAACCCCCACAGACTTGGGAAGAACATCCATAGCCAGTAATCCAAGCTCAGGATCGAACTGAGGTGACTGTGCAGCCTTAATAAAATAAATCAAGGTTTACATCACTGACAGTTTTCACTTGCCCCAGCCATTCTGAAATGTCTCCACTGTTAAGAAATAGAGGATTGTTCTAGCTCTCTAAAGCATTGTACAGTGTGTCCTGGGTGAACCCTACCACCCTTAATAGTAAGAGCAAGTCAAGGCAAATATGTGGTATAATTGTGGTATAAGTATCTCAGCTAAGGTCTACTGATCAAGACATCAGAATTAGGCTGTAGAGTCCTTGTATGACTATTCTGTGACTTAAATAGATTGTGCTTTTGACTTTCCTTAATTCATATACACAGTACTGTGGAAAAAGTCTATTTTTTGAGTACAAATTTTTATTATTCTATTGTTATAGATTTGTATTTCATGACTTCTACATTATCGAGTCAGGACAAAAACCATTTTAGATTTCCAAACATACGTTTTCCAGCTCAAAATCAAAATGTTTGTATGTCAGTAAAGAAAACAACATATTAGGTGGTAAGAGAACACTTTTAAGTCCAAAAAACACACAATGAAGGCTGCTGTATTGTGATGTAAAATTAAGTAAATGTGACAGTCAAAGTCTCCAGAAGAACCGTGGAAGGTTCTGCAAGATGCTCAATAAAACTTAAAGCTCATTTCCTTATAAATCTGCACTAAATCTACCAGAGACTACTTTATTTATTTATTTTAAATAATTCATTTATTACAATTTACTGCTCTCTATAGTATTTTTTTTCAATGGAGAAACATTTAATTATTTTTGAAGGCATCTTTGCTCTACAGCATTTCTTTGCACGCGCCTAAGACTTTTTGCACAGTACTTCATGAACATTTTTTCCTCTCACTCAAAAAAAAAAAGAAGTTTTGAATAGTATTATATTATTTTGCTCAGTTACAATCTTTCCCATGCATTCCCAGGTCACGTGATATAGAGGAAGTGATGCAGGTCTAGTTACCTGAGAGCATGGCATATTTCAATACAACAAGCCATGAAAGAAGAAGTGAGCAGTGTGTGTGTGTGTGAGAGAGAGAGAGAGAGAGAGAGAGAGAGAGAGAGAGAGTGTAATCCTAATCTCACCTGTTTAAAATCTGCCAGGAAAGTGATGAGAGTGCCGTCAGCCTGCCTGTACTCCAGTGTGATGGAGTCTCTCTCACTGTCCGCCTCCAGCAGCTCCTCAGTGATCCGGCCATCAGCGAGTCGAACCCTCACTTTCAGCTCGGAGCACAAACCAGCACTGAGCACTAAAGCCCAAAAAAACAAGCTGACTCCGACTGACCCCGGAGACCTGAACCGAACCAACATCCCAAAATGTGGCGAAAACGCGCACTCAAAACGCAAAGCGCAGAGAGACGAGCCACAGAACCGTCCCCGAGTCAAGCGGCGGTGAACCGATTCGCCTCATTCCACCGAGTTCCCTCACAACACACTAACAAACCTCACTGGGTTTTTTGTTTGTAGGTTTTAAAGCTCTTCGTCCATATTCTCACGACAGAATGTCAACTTTATAAGAGAACCCATTCAGCAAACAAACTAAGTTGTAAAGTGAGTCGTCGCTGAGAACAATCTCTGAGTTTGACTCAGTGAGCTGTAATAATAAGGACGTGGCTCAAGTCAAACACACGCTGCTTTGCCGAGTGCCAAACCACACTCACTGCGCTTCACGCTCACTTCACTTGTAGTTTCTGTTTTTGCCTCCTCCTTCTTCTCCTTCTTCTCCTCCTCCTCCTCCTCGCTGTTTTTAACTTTTAACGCGCCGACCGAGAGCCGCCACTTCCTCCAGCAAGCCAAAGTACAACTCCGCACTCCAGTGCCCTCCAAAGTTCCAGAGCTGTGAGCTCTTAAAGGCGCAGTGCCCTGACAAATCCTCACTCAGCTCATGCTATGCATGACAGCTTTGCACTGAAATCTGTCCATCAAGCAATAAGACATCCATCCATCCATCCATTTATTTTCCATAACGCTTCACATTGCGAGCACCCTGGGGTATACACTTGGGGCACAACGTGGGGGACATTCACATGCTAGGGACAATTTGGAAACACCAATCAGTTTACAGTGCATGGCTGTGTCCGGATATCACTACTATCCTACTATACAGTAGGCAAAAAGCAGTACCCCAAAGGAATAATATGTCCTAATTGACAGTAGGCAAGAAATACCTGATGACCTACTGCTTCCTGCCGAGATTCTGCAGTATGGAAACAATGCGCTATCCCATAAGACAGCAAGAGCTGTCAGAATGAAAAATGGCAGAAGGCAGCATGTCGGCTCTTTAAATGTTGTAGGTCCCACCACAATCCACCATGGCAGATGTAGCATGTCAGGATTGTATTGATAGTACACACATATACTGATCAGCTGCAAAGTAGGTACTGAATTGAATGCAGTTGGTACTGTCACAGTACACGATTTCAGATGCAGCCAATGTTTTTGGATTGGGGAGGAAACTGGAGTGATCAGAGGAAACCCCCGATGCACAGGGAGAACATGCAAGCTCTGTGCACACAGAGCAGAGGCAGGATTCGAACCCCCAACCCCAGAGGATGAGGAAGGTGTGCTAACCACTAAGCCACCGTGCCCCCCCCCAATAACATACTTAACATTTGCAATAACATACAGAACATTTCGTAACATACTTTCATATTTTCTGCATCCATTTTTTGAACATCCCTTGCTTGCTTTGTACATCCATTTTTTTGGACATTCCTGTACATATGTTTCTTATTTCTTATTATTTCTGATTTGTAATTTAGTATTTAAATGTACATTCTAAAGAGGAGTAGGCCATGTTTTCATTTCACTGCGAATTATATACTGTATATAACTCTGTATGTGACAAATAAAAGTCTTGATTCTCGAATAAAACATACATAAGGAAGTAAACAAGGAATAAACCATTTAGGAGCATGCTGTTACGGGAAAATAATCAAAGTCAGGGTAGTGTGATGCAGGGCCATGCGACGCAGAGTTACTGTTACCCTCTCGAAGTTGATTCTTTTCCTATAACAGCGTCTCCAGAGATGTTTTATTGATTCCTCTTATACCACAACAATTTACTAAATGATTAAGAGTTCAAAGGTAGCGTGGTCTAAAGCTGGCTTTAAAACATATGGTATTCAGACCAATTTTGGTATCGCAGGCACAATCACACATCGCAAAGGATCATCTTTGGTCATGAGTTGAGATTGGTGGGCTTAGAACGCATAATGTGACCAGTTCACTGGTGGCCGTAGACAGTTCTGGCAGTGTCAGAAAAGTTCACTTAAAATGTCAGTATGAGTGCTGCTATGACACTCATCACCAATAGGAAGATGGCATGTAATTACACAAAATTCATGAGACAGCTACAAACACGGTAGTGGTGATGGCGAAATGTAAACAAAACATATTGGATTTACAAGAAGAGCAGTTTGTTGAATTGCAGCAGACAGAATTTTCTATAATGACCCATCACAGTTATTTCATGACAGGACAAAAAGGATGTGACATGGAAAGAAACAAAGGATTATTGCAGCTTCCAGGTGTGCAGCTAGCTCATTAGCATGCAAGCGATCTCTTCATAGAGTTTATTTACTTTTATGACAACGTGAATCTATTTTATGCTTTCCAGTTGAAGAGCTACAATTTTTCATTTTATACTATAGCAACTTGCTGAACAATGAACAATGCTTCTTGCTTTTTACTGTCTATAGTTACATTTACTGTTGTGGAACATCTGCAAGACAATTTTCCTGTTGTTATTTACATTAGTCAATAAAAACAAAACAAAACAAAACAAAACAAACAAACAAACAAACAAAAAAACACTGGTCATGTTACCGAGAAACCGGAAAGCACAAAATCCTCTTCCCTGAAGCCTACCTGTGGTTGAAAAGTAGCCAGCACTATTATCTGATCCATGCTGTTATTGAAAGTTAACCAATTAGATTTGGAACTTTAACAGTACTGTAGTATAATGAGCAAAAAAAAAAAAAGTGTAATGCATATTTCTCTGGAAACATTTTGTATTATGCTTAATTTTTACTACATACTCTTTTGTTTCTGAAGTACACTACAGCTGCTTCTTCATATATATGTATCTAAATAAATAAAATGGTCTTGTGGTTCTCGAAACATTTTCCCAAACCATTGGGACTCATGGCACCAGAGTGACAAAAATTTTTAGCTCGTAAATTATAAAGTCAATGTGGTATAGCCTATTCATGCTGTCTGCCAACACTGGTAATTAAATTGTCTCCTCTGCTTTATTTTTTATTACATCCCTAAGGGAGCATCTGACAACACTGGAAAAGGAGGAAGTCCCACACATCAAGCGCAACATCTGGAAATGTTTACGGTGATCAAAGTGACACATTAAAAATAGCGAATTGCTTCAGAATGAGAAGATACACTTCAGTCATTGCAACCAAATGCTCGTCTTTCCAGGTGCTGAGCTTCTCGCTGGGTGGCCCAGGTAGGATAGGCCACCATGGAGAAGGCCGCTCAAGAGTGGGAGTGTGTGGAGGAGGGCTGTGATGGAGGAGTGAGAGAGAGAGCAAACACACAGGCGTTGAATGTCATCGAGCAGTATCATATGGACCCAGTACTCTGGTCAATGTAGGTGAGGAGAGCATCAGGTAAACATTTCTCCTTTTGTGGTGTGTTGAAGCCAGTAAAGTTGCAACTGTGAGTTCAGTGACACGTCAAGAGGGTCATTTTTGACATACGATTATTTATTTTTCCTCTTCAAGTATTCCTTTTTATATGAGCAAGTAAAGGGATGTTAAATATTACTGATAATATTATTATATTGCATGGTTCTCAATGTCCATAGTACACTGGAGAGTTTATTCTGTCCTCTCAGTGTTTTGTCACATTGCTTACATTATAATTATGATTAACTAAGCACTCAAGTACTACAGTCATCAGAGAATTTTACACACACACACACACACACACACACACACACACACACACACACACACACACACACACACTGTCTTACTATACTACTTATTCATGTCAGGATGTTCCACTGACATAATTATTAATTCAGTGAATTATGCGTTATGTATAAATATAAAAAATAGAAAAATAAATATAAATAAAAAACAGAAAAAAGAAAATATTCCTATACTTGTTGGAATGTCTGGTGCTCAAAACAGACCTGTACACACAAACCCACTCACACACACACTCACACACACACCAATGTTAGTTTACAGCCTCAAGCCGTCTTTCTTATATAGCAGCAGCATGTTTAAACCACTAAAACACTTCCATAGCCATAAAAGAGCCAAGTTATTGGTCTGTGGTGGAACTAAAAAAGTGGCCTTCTGACACCATCTGTGTGCCAGAACTGTCTCTCTACTACAGTTGCTGGGCACAATCACATGAAAGCTTTTCTATTCCATGGTCCATTCTTTTATTTTTCTTATTGTTATATCTCATTTGTTAAGCCACCAAATGCAGATATTACGCATTATTCATACTGCATACGATTCAGCTTCAGTACATTTTCTCTTGATACTGCATGTTTGTTCTTGATACTGGTGGTGAAGCTGTTAACTCATTCCTGAGGTGTTCCTAGAGACGCCAGATGATCTTGATTATGTGCAATTGTCTCAGTTATTTTGTAATTGTTTTAAACTTAACACTGACCTTATCAGTGCTCCAACTGAAGGCTAGATAAAGGACAGGACTGTACAGTGTGGGTCATTACCAGAGCAGGTTTTTTTTTTACTGATGCACATAAAGATGTATTTGGATCTATGATGTATTATATGCCTTCCACGATTTAAAACAACATGGAGTGTAGCTCATGGATCTGTACCAAAAATTAGGTTGGGGGATTGGCGAGTAGTATGCAAAATTATTTTTACAACCATTCATCCATCCATTCATCCATCCATCCATTCATCCTTCCATCAATTCATCCATTTTCCATCCTACACAGTGTCATGGGGAGCCTGGAGTCTAACCCAGGGAACTCGGGGCACAAGATGGGGAAACCCTTGAAGCATAGAGGAAACCCTTAGGAAACCCTTGAAGCACAGAGGGTTGAGGCAGGATTAGAATCCCAACCCTAGAGGTGTGAGGCAAACATGATTATTTTGACATATAAAAACAAAAAGATTGCCTGTTACTGTGAAAACCACTAAATTTGTTCTGGTGCCATCAGAAGTGACATTTCAATTCCAGGTTATAACACTACAAAATGTGGAAAAAGTTAAGGGGGGGGGGGGGGGGGGGGGGGGGTGATGAATATGTACACAATATTTACACAAGACACAACAAAGCTATGCCATTATCCTTTTAATGATGTTTCCAGATTTAATGACATTTTCCAGTATTTCTTAAATACTTCTTGTTAGTCAATTTTTTGTTATTTTTGAGAAGATAATTTTCCTGAGGAAGTAGCACAGTCCAAAGTGCTAATCATTCCAGAAAGACTAACGGCTGCATGCTGTTCTGTTTTCATTTGCATGTTATTTGCATGTAGTGGATGAGTAAGTTATGAATGTTTGGTGTAAGCAAATTATGTGCTTTGAAGCACAATATAATAATTGTAATAGTTTAAGTGTGACAAGTCTTGTCCCCTTTCCCTGTTTCCGTTGCATAATAATCAGCAGGAAATCATAAGTGCTTGTGGAGCTTCAACTTATTTGAAAAAAGGTGGCAGTGTAATAGCTTTATAAAAGCTCTTTTCTTTTTTATCTCTGGCATATTTGCCTGGCAGTGCTTCCAAAAGGGCTGAGGCTCTTTTCAAAAGCAGCAGTGAATATTGATTTAATGTGATGAATATGACTTTAAGAACATTTGGCAAAAAAAAGTCATATTTTGCTGCATGAAGCACTGCTGAAAAAAAAATTAACCAACATAGCTAACATTAGAATGTTTTAGTCTTACCATGATAAATTAGCTGTCCAAATCATCCAACAAATAATGAGGGGGTGAGAGGCTTGACACTTGACAGATACCATACTGGGAGTGTGAAGTCTAACACATGCTTCCTCCAAGACACCACCGTGTCTTTTCCAACTTATACTTACAGTATGCTATTGCTACAATCGACTAAAGATCGTAAGTGAGCATTTCCAATTAGGAAGAAAGAAACACCTCCGCAATGCGGAATTCCTACTCTGCGACTCAGGAAGGTCTCCGAACTCAGCAAGTGACAACAAATCAACATGGCTGCTCACAGCATCAGTAGTAAACAATGTAGGACCTCTCTTACCTTTGAATGCTGTATATATGAGTATTTGCTTTTGATCAATCAATCTACAGACACATCCGCTTATTAAATCTATATCACTGATCTAAATCACAGTTTTCTGTTTTGATGAGGAACATATACATAACTTATTCTAGCTAGCTGGTGTACATGGTTTTCCACCACTTTGTAGCTGGAACACACAGAGGTTGAAAATGCAGTCATTTCAAACTTTCACTTCCCATTTCAGAGGTAAGAGCAAATGCAGAAATTGTCCCCAGGCACCTAAACACACTTGGAGGAAAGTGCTAACTGCATTCTTCGGCATTCATGAGCTCACAGAGGACCACAATTAACTAGCATTGCTCTGACTGAAAGAGAAGAGAGTAATATGATCCCTCCCATCCTGAGATCATGGACAATTTTGCTCTTCTGGACTCCCTGCCCCAGATATGGCATTGCTGGGTTTTGAACTCTCAAATTCCCAACAAGTTGGGCAAACACTTTTCTGTAGCACCACTTGAGAGCCTGAAAGCATTACTTGCCTACACAACCATTTCATAGGCCTACATTTATTGAACAACATACAATACACTGAGGTGTGAACGAGCTTGTAATGGACTTGTGTCCCATTCAGAATGTAGATCCACCATAACTCTGACCAGAATAATGCGGTTACTAAAGATGGATGAATTTTATAGTGACAACAGGGCTACAGACAGATACTGGAGTGTAAAGGTGTTAATGCAAGATTCGAACATATTGTATTACAAAGGCAGTTCCAGTTTACTTAGAGATTAAGAGCTGAATCATATTTCTTTGAGCATGTCAGGGCGTCATGCTTGTACACTTACATAAGGTGAAGTCTTCATACTTGCACGTAACGTGGCCATTTCCAGTAGGGCTTGGTGTCGCAGTATCTGCACCAGAATTGACAGAAAAAGAGACAGCAAGAAAGCCTCGGAAACCAAAAACAAAGGAGAGTTCTGTGTTTCATTGTAGGAATAGTAAATAGAATGCAACATGGGTCGAGCTTTGTTTGGTAAAGTGCTGGGTGAGAAAAAGACACCTTGTGTGATCAATTAAAAACCAAGTCAATTCTCACTAAAAGCATTTCTGAAATGTTTTCACTCACCTGTATTGAAGTACTCAATATAATTTGTGTTTAAATCCATAGTTCCAGTAATCACACAATGTTAATCATTAGATTTTTTCCCCCCAAGTTGCTGTGGTTCACATTACCTAAATTGTGTCTTTATTAGGAGTGTGTTAGAAGAAAAGTAAAGTGTGTGTTCTTACTGGATTAAATTGGGCATTATATTGAGCAACAGCCAGTATAAAGCCTTGCACGTTATATCCCACTATATATATATATATATATATATATATATATATATATATATATATATATATATATATATATATATACTATGTACACAATGTCATGATTGCAGTATTGTGTAAACGAATCCATTATGAAACGGTGTGATCATATCACCATGTGTAATGAAAATGACAATTTTGTTGTTTACACTTTATTATTCACAGTTGTATTGTTTACACTTGAACAATCTGAACAATTACACATTGAAAAAACATTTGTCTCAAAGCTTTAAGAAAACCTGCAGAAAAAATATCACCAGGTAATATCAAAAAATTTCCAGGTATGCAACTGAACACACATCCTTGTCAACCAATCAATATTTGCATGAAGGCCTGCTGACAACACAAATAACGCCACAGCACCATAGATAGGCATGAAACACAAATATGCAAATACATATTAATGCAGAAGTATAAACCAGGCCTACGTATTGACCTATAATACTCAATACTTAAATGAAAGTTTCGTTTAATCACACAGAGGGTTGGTTGAGATGTAGCCTGAGAATGTCATCTTAGTGTCTTAGTGGGAAGACTTTTATTAGGCACGTCTCAAGAACCGATCTGTTTTCAGTGTTTGCTTCTCCCAGGACAGAGTCAACTAACCAGACTTACAGAAGAGATGTTTACATAGTACACAATGCCACATGGAGACCACAGAATGTCTTCATCAGTGAGAAAAAGACACATGGCACTTCTAAACCAACATAGTGATGGCATGTCGATGAATCAGGTTGTGTCTTACGCAACTTCCCATTGACTCAGTTCAGTAGGATAGTTCAGTCAAATATAGAACTGCCTGGAAAAATGATTCGTCTACACTGTGATCATCCGGAAGAATGATCTAGCTTAAACTTCATGAGGCTTCTTACCTCAAACAATGTGCTCTGTAGGCAAGCGCTTTAATCACTCTTCCAGAAAGAAGGGGGAAAAAAACAATGTGAGAGAAGGAGTGCAATATTTAGATTTAAAAAATGGATCCAAGCTTGTGCAGTATAAGTAATGGAAATATCTGTAGTGTGAATTCTGAGAGGCTGCTCAAATCTGTGGTATCCAGCCTGGCGGGAGGAACATCATCTTACACGTGTGTTTCTGTCAGAGCACTTCACCCTGCTGGAGCACAGGCACAAATGGAGGACAGGATTCAGAGATGACTAAACATTGAAGCATTAAAACTCGATCCAGATATTTGCCTTACGAGTGATTCCATGATTAGGTGATTGGGTGATCCCATCATTTTTACACACTGATTATAAGAAAGCATACATTTAACTATTCATATTTGTTTTGACCCATCTTAAAGAACTATCTCATTTTTACAAGGTTTCATTGTTAATATTGGCTGTATTTTACTCTTGAAATGAAGGAAGCTGAGGCTATTTATACATAGAATAGGCAAATACACAAAATATAGTTACCTAACACACATGAGGATTTTAAAACATGTTAATGATTTACTTAACATATTTTTTACAATAATTTGAGTAACAGGATGTTCAAAGTGGCTTTGTCAGTCAATGTCACAATATCACGCATAATGAGGAAACGTATTTTTCTTCTTCCCATGGTCCTCAGGAAATTCAGATAATGTTCCTTCCTGAACATGTGTTCAGGTAACAGGGTGAGGGAAAGTTTTTCACAACCTGTAATGGCCATTAACAAGGATGTCTCAACATGAGATGTTAAATAGATTTGCACATTAATTCAAAAAATATTTGAATGATTTAATGACATTTCAAGATAAAGTGGAGTTATAGAGGGCTGGAACAGGCAAAAGAAAATGTACATGTTTTCTTAGTGTATAGACAGGCTATTAAAGTTTTAAGTTATTTATCTGAAATATGCACACAGCTTGTTGCAAAGGACACTTTACCAATGTTTAAAATGTCTTTTTTGTCTTTGCTTTATATACATGTTTTACATCTATGGAAATATAATATCAGTGGAGCAAAAATAACATCCAATGTACTAAATGAATGTACAGTAGATTGGCTAGGTATTAGATACACTAAGTAATATTATAGCCTTGATAAGTCTATTCAAAACCAGGCGTACTTACTGAACGTCCAGTGTCGCCTCAGTCTCTGTTTATACAAGCACATCTGCGCTGCACATGTACAATACATCGGATTCCTCGTTACATCTAACCATAACGACTACATTAGACCTCACGTTCCTCACCTATATAGGGGAAGTTTTATAAAAAAACAAAGAAGGACGAAAAGTCTCCAGAGAGATCAAGAATGGATCAAGAGGTCTCCTTTGCAGTATGGAAAAAAAAGGTAGTTGAAACCATCACTCTATTAGCTTTGCAGCTTTCTCTCTGCTTCTTATTTACCCACCAACTTCTTCAAGTGACTTCCAGATGGGACTGCTCCAACAAGGATGGAGTTACACTAAACCAAAGGCTGTGTTTAAAGAGAAGCCATGTGAAATGTTGCTAATTTAACTCATCTGTTGCTACGAGATGCCTACAAGATTTCCAGGCAAACTCCTGAATTTCTTCTCCATGGAAATTCCCATTGTCGGGGATGACAAAAAAAAAACAAAAAAAAACAAAAAAAAAAAAAACCCAGGTATTTAGATTACAAAAATAAACAAACATGTTTGGACGTATCCTGGGAAAGTGCTCAGCCCCTACAAGCAGCTCTAATGTCATACCTTAAATGTAAGATGAAAGAAAATCTGCGTTTACCCACTACTGGCAGACATATCATTTATTACAATATTATGCAAGGTCAAAGCACTTAGAACATAATGGCTGCTGCTCCCTTTCTAGTCTGTCTTTAAGGTGCCATGCGCAAAACGGCATCTTTCCATAATTACAGAACTGAAGCCAAGCTTTCATAAGCCTTGCGTGTATGTATCTTGAGAGTGCTTGATCCATTAGTCTTAAAATAATCTCCTGACAGGAGAGTCTGGAGCAAATGGAGCTAAATGAGTACTAGTAAAGTTTCATGTGAAGCCCTAGCTGCAGGCATCAATTTGCAGTTTTGCAGACATGTGACACATTTGTAGTGGTGTGGTTGGGATGGCAGAGGGTTGCTAGAAATTACCAACAGTCAGTTGATGCAGCTGATAAAGTCAGATAGTCCTTGAGATATAATTAGTGGCCATGTGCTGTTAATGTGAGGAGGAACCACTGCATTTGGTCAACTTCCATGGAAAAAGTTACAAAGGCTGGTTCTACTCCTCTGCTCCTCTAAGCAGCAATCCTAGCAAATCCACCCCTGGAGACATAAACAGTGCTGAATGATTTGACAATTTTCACAAACAAAAACAGAGTTCTCTTTCCGTGCTCATATTATTCCAACGTGCACATAATTACACCTTTCAGCCCTCTTTGTATCCCCTATTTTATGAGTGCACTATAAAGAACAGACTGCAGTAGAAATAAAGTCCTGCAGACTTTACTGTACGGTGTCTGGCAGGAAGTGGAGGATCTCTGGTGCACTCAAGATAACTGCAGATAACCTGCAGGCAGTGGGAGTTACCCAGGCCAGAGTTGGAGTTTGAGAGCAAGATTTTTTTTCTCATAAACCTTGTTCTCAAAGAAAAAATGCAGTCTCAGAGGCTGACAAGCCCAACAGATACACTGCTGATCTTCTGCCAAAGTGCAAGGAAAAATCGGACTTTCATATTTTTCAGTACATCAAACTGTGAGAGCCTTTATATCAGATCAAATACTCAGTCTTATAAAATTCTCAATTAAATGTGAAAGCCTGTCTTACCATTGCTGTATAACTGTATATTTTTGTCTCACTTAACTGCATAAATATCTGTTGTCATATACTCCAGCAAAAAAGATATTTTCAGTTACTCACATTAAGTGTACTGTTTTTGAAACTTTTGATTAGATTCATGCAATATTCAAACACAAGAAAGGACTAAAATATACTGAAACATGCTGTTATAGGAAAATAATCAACAGTGAGGTATTGTAATGTGGCCTGACACAAAGTGACAAAGCCATTACCAAATAAAAGTGTTTTATTCTCTCAGTACAGCAGTTTGCTAACAACTACATTTAAAATGTTTTTTTAAACTTAATTTAATATTAAAAAATCAATAGCTGAAACATCATATATTTAACCACTTATAGTTACATTTAAAGCTGTAGAACATCTGCAACACAGTTTAGTTCCTGTTATCACTTAGCAGATGTAAACAGC
This sequence comes from Ictalurus punctatus, assembly GCF_001660625.3. NCBI lineage: Eukaryota > Metazoa > Chordata > Actinopteri > Siluriformes > Ictaluridae > Ictalurus > Ictalurus punctatus. Next base: position 8,534,538 of record NC_030432.2, on the reverse strand, counting down.
AGCCTCTTTTTACTCTTTTTTCTCACTTTTGAAGAAAAAACACAGCTTTTCATATTACATAGAAACTTTGTTCTGAAGACTGAAAACGTACTGACACTGGAGACTCCTTCCATAAATGTTAAATAAACAAATTCTTACAGAAAACATCACTATATCAATGATTATACATCCATCCATTTCTCATACCACTTAACCTACAGTACACAGGGTCACGGGGGAGCCTGGAGTATATCCCAGGGAGCTCGGGCAACAAGGCAGGGGACACCCTCAACAGGGTGCCAACCCATCCCAGGGCACAATTGCACGCATATTCACACACTATGGACAATTTGGAAACACCCCCCAGTATTCAAGCACTCCCCAGGTGTGAGGCAAACATGCTAACCACTAAGCCACAGTGATGATTATACATGTTTTTTAATTTGTACAGGTTGATTAATTTGTACAATAATTGATTATTGTAGAGCATCCACCATACAGGTCATTACTTTAGAAACAACAACAAATTAATGAAATGAATCAATTCCTTCTGACCAGTCAGAATCGAGAATTCATAACATGCAATATGCTACACACTGAAGTATCATCTAGCCCACTAAAAGGCTCTTTGTTTCATCTCACTGGCAAAACACTCAACGGTTCTATGTAGAACCCTACAACAGAGGGATTCACTTTCAAAGAGTTTTCTTTAAGGGTTCTTCAGAAGGTTAAGGGCTAACTTTCTAAAAAATATTTATTGTGATCTAGCTTCCTAAAACGTTTTATTGGACGGTTCCATCTGTAACCATTTGAAGCCATCTGAGGAACCCTTAAGGAACAATTTTATAAGAGTATACCAATAGTTATCTTTATCTATTAATTTAAAAAAAGATGGAGTCACTTAACTGAATGCAGCAGTTAAAAATGATTAAGTTCTTGAAGCGAGTTTAAATGACGTCAAAAACAAAGAGTCTAATGAGGAGAAAAAAATGTAACAGTAAGCAGAGGAGATAAGCCAAATATCTGAGGATATTTATGACCAAGATATAAGCTTTCCTCTCATAAATCAGGCCAGCTAAGATGTTTGGCTAGCATGAGGGATGTTATGACAAGTTGCAGACCATAGGGTCATATTCTGTCTACATGAGAAGACACAGTGTGACAAGGTCTTCTGAGGTCAAACATAGAACTTTTGCCCCCAAAGCAAACCTCCCCAGCCCCAAGTGGATTACTTGCACATTTGTACAAACTTTTGACACACAGCCATTTTGGACCTTTGCTGTCAGTTTTGAGCACTATGGGCCCACTTGTGAAATAGTGCATATGCTCCGATTTCCAGGGAGCGGAAGCCTGTTGCAGGTGTTTCATTTTAAGAGTCTGTTCAGGATGTGAGACAATCCTGTCTTATAAAAAGTCAAAGGGATTTTACTTTCTCACAAAGAGAAGAATGCCCCCCAAGCCTCCCTTTATACCTCACAGGAAGATGATTCGAGTTGCACTGTTTGTGTGAGTATTTATTTGCTCGCTCACAGTCTGTTTGCATGTCAGATGAGCGGACCATGCGTGTGAGTGCAAAGTTCCTGCTATGAACAAGCTTTTGTTCCCAGATCTCTAAATGAACAGGACTTCTTTTAATGCAAACCCACCATAGATGATGCTACTGACACGCAAAGGGACCTTTGTGTTTGAATGAAAAGTACTAGGAAAGGTCAGGGTCATTACCAGTGAAGCAGAAATCATTTTCCATGTCCCCGCTGGAAATAATAAGTAAGAAAATAAAAAAGGGAAATGTTTTAGAGATTAGTCGTCATTCACAAAGGGAAGTTAAAGAGGGATATTTGGTTTGACGAGATGAATCATCCAGCCAGGGAGGGCCGAGAATCTAGGGAGAAGTTTAGCAGGGTTCGTCCCACACAGTGACCCCAAGCTCTGACCTGCTCTTAGAAAACTCTCTGTCGAGACTGAGAAAGTTCTCAGAACCAGAACAGTATCAAGGTTTTAACCATTTGTGCTATAGTAACTGTTCTGTGGAGAAAACAAATTTCCATAAAAAAACATGTTTAGGGTTTTTTTTGTCTACAAACAAACTGAATCATTGAAAAAGTCCCTAATTAACTAAGGAAAAAACATCACAGGGCGTGTAGTTAAAGGAAAATAATCCATGTTGACATGGTGTGCCATGGCCCGCCACAAAATGGAGGATTATTTTCCTTTTACCAATGATTACTATTTATAAATAAATGACATATTACTTTTTAACCATTTATAGTTACATTTAATGTTGTGGAATGTCCATGAGACACAGTAGTTCCTGTTATCATTTATTTTATAGCAGCTATAAACAGTCATCTCTTCACCAGCCTCTCTTTTTTTCCACTTTTTCTTGAAATTAATAAGACATAAAAATAAGTGTCCTCATGTTACCAGAGTCCTCTGTCCTGAAGACTCTCCCCTCATGGAAAACTTAGTGACTGTGACAAAGCACTGACACTAGAGACTCCTTCCATAAATCCAATATCCTTACAGAACACTTCACCTTTTCAACAGTTTTTCTTTATTAAGTAACAACACATGTTTTAATCCATATATCATTAGCCTTAAATTATGTATTATTGTCCATCATACAAGTCTCTGTGAATGAGCTGTTACTATAGAAATGATATCATATTAGAATGAGTTTATAAATATAAACATAAATCCATCCAGCCATTTTACATACCACTTATCCTATACAGGGTTGTGAGGGAGCTTGGAGTCTATCTGAGGGGAACAAGGTGAGGGGACACCCTGGACGGGGTGCCAATCCATCGCACTGCACAATGCACACACATTCACACACCCATTATGGACAATTTGAAAATGCCAATCAACCTACAACGCATGTCATTGGACTGGGGGAGGAATCCCGAAGCATGGGGAGAACATGTAAACTCCACCCACACAGGGTGGAGGCAGGATTTAAACCCCCAACCCCAGAGGTGTGAGGCAAACTACCAAGCCACTGTGGTCCGCTATAAATATAAATATAAATATAAATATACATGTAAAATCATTTGAGTTGAACATGTCAGAGCTCACTATGTCCAGGGTGTACCCCGCCTTGTGTTCGATGCTCCTTGGAATAGGCTCCAGGTTACCCGCAGCCCTGAAGGATAAGCGGTATAGAAAATGGATGGATGTTAGAGTTGTGTTGTTATTCTGACCAGTCAATGCTGTGGTAGATGTGGCAGACATTTTGTTGATAAGAATAATGCAAAGCAACTTGTTGATTTTGTTTTTAGACAGTTCCAGTCTTACTTTCAGTTTGACTCTGCCATTTGTACTACAGTGACATTTACAGATTTGATCTGTTTTGATTTACAGTGAACTTTCACAGGCAAGACGTTGGTCAGATAAGCTGTGATAAGAGAATAGGGAAAAGTTTAGCAGGATCAGATTGCCAAGCAGTCTGTATCTCCCACATACTGCGGTTAGCACCTACTCCTACTACTAAAAGACACACACTAATTGACTCCTTTGATGAGTCAAGAGCAAACAAGATCTGAATTGATATGTGGTTACTACACTGTCCTAAATACGTTGGACTCTTTTCAAAACAAATATGATAGTTCTTAATGTGGCAAATATATCAAATGGAGGGGAAAATCAGGATATGATAGACACTGTGATAAAACAACACAGAAGGTACTGTTTTAACTGAATAAATTATAAAAACGTGTCTCATATTCAGAAGTCACCATGTGTGGTGGCCCTGGAGAAATGTTGCCACCCTGTGGAACATAAGATTACAGCTTTAACAATCCACCAGCACTAATCTCAATCCAATTTACTGATGTTCATCCCTCAAATTTATTTAATAGACTTATTTATGCCCTTCACTCTTCCCATTACAGAACTGTAATTTTGCTTTCTGTAACAGAGGTTTCCTATTCTCATCACCTCATACATATATAAGCACTACATTACATATAAGCACTTATTACAGTGCATGTTATGTGTCAGTTGAACATGCCTTCAGGTGGCTGGCAATGCATGTTGGCATGTAACTAAAGACTTTGGTGGTGGGGCTGATCAAAATAACAGCTTAGCCAAAATAGAACCACAACTGCCTCATTCCACTGACATTTTTCCTTATAATATATGATGCAAAGGGGTGTGGCGGTTTATGAGCTTAAGAATGTACTCATAACCAGTTTATCATTAAATTACATATAAGTTGAGTGTTAATAAAAGTCCTAGTTCACTTGGTGGCCATCTTGGCGGCCGTTCCTGGTCAGTTATTTCAAAGGCATCAGTGGTGCACACAGACAGATTGCACAGATTAAACTAGCCAAATTTAGTGTAAAACTGCAGCCCTGACAATAGCTATGTTTCCATCCAAGTTGTGAATTTAACTCAGGCAAAAAATTGGAATATTGCATAAAACATTTGAGAATAAAGCACTGTTTCCTTCCCATGTGTTCAAGAGAACAAAATCGTCACTGCCATGGAAACTGGTGCAAAGTATTAATACAAAAGGAAGTTGTTGCAACCGGGGAAGTCACTGTGCCTCTTTTTTACAATATAATAAATGACTTTAGAATGCGCAGACAAAACAAAACCTATCTCAAAGGTATAACAAACCTCATGTTATCTTGCGATCAGAGGTGGATGTCTGGTATTTGGGAACGGGCTCGTATGAAACAGTTCTGGGAGGTAATTATACTAAATCATTTCGATGACAGACTTTTGGCTCAGGCATTTCAGAATGACAAAAACAACATTTGTGATACTGTGCAACAAGATTGGTCCACTGGACAGTCCAGTTATTCTGACCTACCATGCCCCGGTTCCTAGAGAAAAACACATTGCTATTGCGCTGTATAAGTTGCCCACATGAACTGAATACAGAGTTGTGGGGGAGACATTTGGAGTCAGCAAAACCACAGTTTGGACCTAGTTGTCTCTCCAAACATACCTCTTGCTCTCCGCCATTTTTACTTTTCTGAGCCAATTATCCAATCACATGATTTGTTGAGGCAAAGTCACATGATTTTTTGATGTGCATCAAGGAATTTATTCGGTAAATGTGTTTCCATCATAGCTTATGTGCATGTCTTCTTATCGGATAAAAAAAATGATCCGCCTCAATTGAGCGCATACAGTTTTATATGCATTTTTGGAGATTTTATTCACATCTGGTGTTTCCATCCAGCCCAAAATGCACATAGAAATACGTGGATGGGAACATACCTAATGAACTATCCTGTCTGCTGCTCCTCCTTCACTAAAAATGTTCATAGAGTGAGTCTGGGGCAGCGTGATTCTCTAATAGCACTTGTTGCAGTTCCCTTTTTGACCGCTAGGTGTTATAATAACTGTATACAGCTAAATGATGCAATAAGCGAGCCCTAAGATTGCACAACATCTAGAAAGGCTTATATCTATCAAATAGCTATTTTTTACATTGCTGGTCACTCAGAAAACGGTAACCAGTATTTCAACAGAATTTAAAACGTATGGGGCAGTAATTTAGGAATGTTCTGAAGATTAACATGTGTTTAATAAAGCTGATATACCGTATGGTGGCACCTATGGTTGACACCCCCCCCCCCCCCCCCCCCCCCCCCACACACACACACAGAGAAGAAATTTAAGATTGCTCTGGTTACTACAAATGCATTTCTCTCCATAACAAGCAGGGCAAAGGCTTACCAATGCCAAACCAAGTTCCTTTTTTTTTTTTTTTTAAACTGTTTCTGTGGTAATAGTTGCTGCTTTTGGCACAAACAGAAAACTTGTGAATGTGTCTGAAAAGTGTCACAGAGACAGCGGTTTCCTATATCTGCACATGTGTCAGTGTAAGAATCTTATCTTTTTTCTCATTATGCCTTTAATCAACAAGGTAGCCTTGCTTAAAAAAAGCATTTTTTTGTATATAGAGCTTGAGGCTATTCTGTTACCAAAATGTCTAGTGTTTAGCCTATTTTAATATGCTGCTCAGCTTCTGCAACTTTTAGAAGTGAGTGTTATCATTTTCAGCACAGGTTCTGTCAGCCTCTTACCTGAGAACACACGTGGTCAGACATTACACGTATTTCACTGAATATTGGGAAAATTAGCATTTAATGTCAATTCCTCAAAAGTTACATACACATTCTTACTAGCTTTTAATAAGCTAAACAAAACAATGCAGCTAACTTATCAGCATTAGTACAAATTGTAAACTCTAGATCCAAGTGATAATAAAGTGAGGTTTTGGAAACAAAATCAAAAACCAAAAGCTTCTGACCAAATTAGAGAACAAATAATTGCCTTACTTGTACAGCAGGGAAAATGTTAAAACTCCAAAAGGATCTTAAATCCTTTTTCCTTTTATAGTATAACATTAGACACTTTCTTTCACTCCTGTTTCACTCTCATGCTCTTCTCCCTCTTCTGATTAGCCATAACTCCTGCCAGTCTCCGTGCAGTCAGACTTGTTTAGTGCCTAAACTTGCGATGCGATTATGTGTGACATATCTGAGGTGATATATGACGCATACATACAAACGTTCTTGTCAATTCCTACCACACACCACTGATTCAGTTCCTGACTGGGAATTACTAGTACAGGACTGTCATGGAAACATACTGTACACACTGTAGCTTTAAATTATGTCTCATAAATACGTGAACTCATAAGTAAATTGCAATTACTGTATTAATTTTGTATTTGAATTGAAGTAGAGTGAAGGGAGTGAGATTGGCCCATAATGGGCCTGGTAAATGCAGCTCACATAAAGTTGTCCCATCAGCAGTTAGTCCTGAGTTAGGGCCAACACTGAAGGGCCAAGCATTTTAATGGGCCCTTGATCAAGCCTATGATGTACCCTTATTGGTCCAGTGGAGAATAGCTTGCTGGCTTTCTCTTGGAAGAGCCTTCATCAGTGAATATAAACAAAACCACTACTCAAGTAGAACTGGAAGAACTCATTAGAGAGACTTTATTGTGCTGCCCAGAGTAGTCACTTAAAAAAAATGTTAATGACAACAGTAAATAATATAAGAAAAAATATATATGTGTTGAATACAGATTACTATTTGGATGTAAAACAAGTGCAGTACAATCTAAAATGTAAATCACGGATTTCAAACCCATATATCATATATCATATACGGAGAAAGTTCATGCATGACTCAATGCCTTTTTGTTGATTTTTAAAAATTCCCACACTCATTGATAATTTATCTGAAACACCATTATGGATTCTATTCTGCAATCACTATTAAAATTAAGTCAAAATACAGAAGAAATCCAGACATATTGTTAGGTGTTTCTACACTGCTCCATAGTTTATAGGAGTCAATCAATATGAAACATATTATATTGTGAACAAATCTGCAGCTATTAAGAAGCACTTTCCAATAGGTATACATCATAGCTGTAGTCATGTTTTTGCCTTCAGTCTGGCCTCATTTGTAACATTAATCGACTTCATACAATATAATAAATGCTATTTGTATCCTCTAACAGACTTCCCAGTGGAACACTGCAATACAAAAAACTTAAAACAGCACAAAAAAATGGAAGAAGAGAAAAACCTAGCAGACCAACAGGCAACCAGTCTATCTGTTCGCAGCTATGTTGAGAGAACCCTTGTCACGGTTCTACAAGCCTGAGTAGTTCTGATGTCTCTTTGGATTTAGCACTGAGAAACCATACTGAACACCACTTCAGCTTCAGGGAAGACCACTGAATGGAGAATCTTATCAAAGCCTTAGACCGGCGCTCTGTGGAAGCGGGCCAGAAAGCAAGATCCCTGTGGAAAAAAAATAAAAATATACAGTAAAACAATGTTCTTCTCACAGGATATTCATCTCTGCAAAGTGCTCTGACAATTGGTTCAATGGCCAACAGCCAGTCCTTAGGAAAAAGAGGCAAGCTTGGTGAAGTGTTAGTGAAGCTGAAGCGGAGAAGTGGAACCAGCTAGTTCAGCGTACATGGAGAAAAAGTACACAGAGTAATTGCATTCAGGAATGTTAAAAGAGTAGATCAGTATAAGTAAGCTTATTCACTTTGTCACAGCAGGAAGTTGCTTATAATTAGAGGAATGATGTATACTTTTTCCTTATATCGTTATTTGCAAAGTTTGTATTCAAAAGCAGTATGCTGCAACAAGGAGAAGCTTTATTGAGTAGTATACATATGCTGAGCATATTGGGTGCTGCTTGCCTGAGAGCTTGGCTAGAGAGGAAGTGAAAAGCACTCAGCACACAAATCTACTTACATAGTATCACTGAGCTCGCCCCAAAGCTTATTTCTTCTTTCCTCCTAATGACATATTTTCTGTTTTTTTCTTCTGTGCCTCATTGAACAAAACAAAAAAAAACACTTTTATGTTAGCACGTGCTGAGCACCAGGAAGCTAACCAGCACGTTCTAGTGAGGACCAGCCACAAAATCATGGCCTTGTAAACAAAGGTTAGATATAAGTTATTCCAGTGTAACCCTAAGTTCATGCTAGCAAGCGACAAGCCGCTTGTGTCACTGTAATTTGTCACTTGTTGGCATGAAAAAAAAAAATCCTATAAGAAACGGTAGTAGCGTCTACAGCTAAATAGTTAAACACAAATTAAATAATGCACTAATTAATGTTGAATTTGGTTGTTTGGTTTACATGTTACATGCTAGGACTTTGTACTAGCACAGTTGGCAGATTAGCAAAGCAAGCTACCTGTACAAGCTAGGCACCAACAATGTCTGCTACTTCCTTCCAATGTTTTCTTTCCTTTCTCTATATACATTTAATGAGAGCTTAAGAGTAAATAGAAACTAATTGCAGGTAGGAACTCAAGGTGTGAGTCATGAGGGAACTGAATAAAATCTCAAATGACATCCCTGCTGAAAGAAACATTAGAAAGCCTCATAGAATTTGTAACGGTTTTAAGGATTATATTGGCAATTGTATTTATTTTAATGGAAACTGTGATGGTCCCTGTGGGTAATTTGTTGCTTTTTGTTGCAAGTGCGCCATTTTTATTTGTGGCATGTTGGTGGTTTTAATGGTTAGATTATGGTTTGTAATAGCATTTGTAGTGGAAACCATTAGAATTTCTATAATGGTTTCTGTTGTTTGTTCTGTTGTTTGATGCACTGTAGGACTAGTCCAAGGAATCATTTGGACTTGTTGTTTGACTATGTCCTACTTAATTTGCATGGAATTGAGACAATCACAATTCAAATGTGACTTTTTGCGCAACTGCTTTGTTGTGTGATGCTGTTACTGTGGCTCAGTGTGATGCACATCCATAGAAAATGAAAAGTCACTTGTTGCTTTGTCGCTTGCTATTATAAACATAGGGTAAGTGTGCATAATGCTGCATCCTGTATGCTGTAATGCTGTATCTAGTCAAAATGGAACAAATGTAATAGCATTTTCTTACACATCTTTGGTTATATCACAAGATCACATAGAACTTGTGATTATTCAGTACAGAATCATTTTAAGATGAAGACCATAAACCATCATGAGTATGCACATTAAAACTAAAATATAAACTAAATGGATACTATATTTGAATGGATGGAGCAGTGGAGAGTCTACCTCAGTCATGGCATCATCAATCTGCTTGAGCTCCTCGTAATGATCTCGTGAGTCTCTCAGAGGTTGTACCATGATCTCCTCGATCTGTGGGAACAGCTAAACACACATGAAACATAGAGTCAGGATTGCCACACTGTCATTCCTAGAATGCTGGTATTTAATTAAAGGATAAAACCACTTTATTTTGAATCAAAATATCAAACATTCACTTGTGCCCTATATGCTGACTGCTAAATATGACCAATATTACAGAGTACCTTAACTGAGTTTAACATACACCAATAAATAATTGGTCCACACCTTCATCACTGTTTCAAACATGGGGATGAGGACAAACTTAATGAAGCCAATCTGAGCTGTGGGCTTGGTCACTTTGTCTCTGTCCATAAACGGAGCAACAGGTAGACCCTCAGACTTCTCTCTGTCACTCTGTGTAGAAATATGCATGTGTGTAACTCTATCTGAAGAGCAACTCAACCAATTAAATCAGCGCAGAGTGCAGGAGAGCACATTGTGCTGACCTGCATGAAGTACTCCTCCAGAAGACAGTCTACCCATGGCTCTGCAACTTCTGTCGGCCTGACTTCATTGGAAATGTCACAACATTTGATCAGGACCATCTTCAGCTACACACACACACACACACACACACACACACACACACACACACATACACACACACAAGAGAGAAACAAAGAAGACTTTTGTCCATCAGATCTATGCCTTTCATCAGGTGCCAAGCAAGAAAGACAAAAAAGCCGCTCATCACATTGAGCCATGTTTGCAGTTCAGTTATGCCTGCATCGTGAGAAAATAATACTGAAATTGTGTGTTCAATAATCCATTCCGAATTGTCTATTATCTAATCACTGCTTTTACCAGCAGTGAATTCTAGACAGAATTCACCAACAGCAGGTATGTCTTAGTTATCCTCTATTAAAACCTGCAGAAATGTACTCAGACAAGAGGCCAATGTAGGTTGTGAGGAGCCAAATTAAGTCTTGCACCACTGTCTGACAAATTCTTGTATTATATCAACTATCTAATTGATATATTTTGATGCAAAAGTCTCCATTCATAGGGGAACTAAAACTTTTTAGCAACATGTCTTCCAAAATGTTTCATATTTAGTTCAAAAAGGCTGGAAGTGTTGCGGACCTACCAAGAAGTGGACGTCCATGAACATCCACTGACAAAGGCACAACCGATGTGGTGCTGGCATACAGTACATATATGGAGACTTTTGGGACACCATGTATATTTTCAGTGCATGGATACAATTAGATCTTCATTTGAATGTGTTGTATGTGATTGCATCAGTTTTTGGGGGTTTTTTTGGTCTCTTGCATTAATGCTAAATTGTTTCGTAACTAATAGCATGTTTCACCCATCAGCTTTATCATAGTAAAGTATAACATACGTAGTAAAGCATGATGAATAAATGATGAATAAAACATGACAGAATATGCTTTAATAGGAAATACTCAACGACAGGGTGGTGTGATGCAGCCTGATGTAAAGCAAAGTTACTCTTACCACCCCAAAGTTGATTATTTACAATAGCAGCACATCCTGATGAGTCTAATATGCCCCCAAAAACTCAGTGTGACTTGACACTGAACACTCCTTCCAAAAAATAAATGTCACTTCAGAGAAAACTTATCAAAAATGACACATATTGTATATACATTTGGTAAATCATTTTATGTGGAGTTAACTCCATACAAGTCCCTGTGAATGAGCTGTTACTACAGAAACAAAAACATATTAGACTAAGGGCATTAATATTAACCAACGATTCGCCTTACAGCAAGCACAACTGTCAGAGCCATGCTAACCACCTTCTGATCGATCAGATTCAAGATTTGAGCAGAGCTGTGGTATAATAGAAAAGTTGCATATTCTATTGCACCATTGTTTTCAAAACTGTTGTCTATATAGAACTGAAAAAAATAATCTTCTGCACAAGACAAAATGTGGCATAAATGACAAAAAATATATATAATTTCTGTTATCTGAATTGACCTTCCAGCAATTAAGTTAAGATGTTTAGCTCAATATTGCTAATTTTTTCAGCCTATCAACTGTATCTTTGTCTGACTTAAATCATCAACTCTGAATAATGCGGCCCTTAGTTCTTGGAGTGAATTTACACTCTGTGGAATTGAGTACATACACAGGTTACATGTTCCTCATTGGTGAAGTCAAAATTGTCCACTTTGTGCTTGAAAGAGTCCAGGATCTCTCCATGCCTGGCCATGTCAGTAGCCAAAATCAAGGTGATGATTGCCTGTAGGTGAAAGGTTAAGGAGTTATATTGCAACTGAAAAGTATATTGTACATTAGATTATTATTAACCTTACTTACTTATACTGGGAAAAAAGTTACATCCATTATGTTATGGGTCAAAATGACTTCCACAGTTTAAATACACACAAAAACAGCAAAGAACAGCTTAAAACAGTAAACCTTTATTATGGTTTGTCTTGGACAATCCATAAGAAGAAATATTTTCATACAAGTTAATGACCCTAAATGAGAAAAGTCAAAAAATTTCAAAGAGAAAAAAAGAGATTAACCAGTATTTCAGACATCTCAAAACATAACATAATAGTAGAGTTAAAGCAATCATTTAAAGGCTCCTCACTTATAGTGCTTTAGAGGTTACAAAAAAAAGAAGCCTGCATAGACCAACCTGACGGATCTGTTTAAATGCTTCAGAGTCCACATTGGCAAAGATGTTACACTCGGGCAAAGCGAGGATCTGAAAGGCCACAGCACAGTGGTGGTTCTCCAAAGGAGAGATGTCGTTGTAACGTACGGCTAGCTCGGTGCGTGCATTTATCTGGTACCTGAAAGAAAATCGAACTGTTTACACAACACCAACTTGCTGTTTTCATTATTAATAATATGGTAATTGTGAGTTTTAAATGAATTTGAACTGAAATACGTGTTATTGTAGCCTGGGTGGTCCAAGTCATGGCATACTGCAGCAGTCATTAAAATGCCCAAGTCTGTCAGTGTGAGCTTTTCCTGTTGACCAAAAACACCCATGCATGCATCCACACACACACACCCATACACCCACACACAAACAACATGATTATGTGCTTCTATCACAAGGCAGCTGTCACGCCTTTAGTAAGCAAGAAAGTTCTCACCTGAAGGTTGCAGAGGTGAATCATGCCATACATCATCTGGCTCACACAGAAGCAATGGCGGAAGTTGTGGAATGGATTGCTACGGTAATTCTCTTGAATAGCAAGCTGGGAAAATATGAACATAAACTCATTATGGGGTCTATATATTTATATGCCTATAAATTCACTTTCATAAGCCTAATAACCAGAATTGTAAAAGAATATGGACTTCCAAAATCCTCCGCATACCAGCCAACGTTTGAGTGTAATGGGGTTCATGTTGAACTCCTTCACCAAGCCTAAGTCATGGTACATGTATTCCAAGCAACTGAGCATCTGAAACACAAAGCAAAATCAAAGCACTATCAAATTGCTAAACGCAAAGATGCATCGTGACAAATAAATCTTGTCACATCCACAGTAAATATTTACATTCCTCAGAAGCACACGTACTTCATTATGCTCCCAATGCCAGACATCAAAGGTCGGCTTCTTCAGAGCTTCAATAGTCTCCTGAGAGAGTGTGTACTGAGGAGAAAGAAAATAAATGGTGTGAGGATGGATGTATTTTTCCTTCTAAAACTCATTCAAAACATTTTGTTAAAAGCACCTTTGGATAGCTGGGCACATCACGTCTAGGGGTTAATTTCTTTCCATCGTCCGAGAAGTTATACTTACACGGACAATTCACTCTAATGAAGAAAACAGTGGCGTCAGATAAGCAACTCATGCAATGCATGACTATTGATTTACCAAACATTTGGGTTAACTGAATTTCTGGATCATAATAATTTGATTTGCTCTCCAACTGCTTACCTTCCTCCTCCTCTGGAAGTCATCTCATCTCTCAGCTTCTTTAAGTCGTTCTTGCACTTTTCAATCTCCACAACCTTCAGGCCCTCCACTAGGTAGAAAAAGGAGCAAATCTCAGTATATAAATATAAAAAAGAGCTACATCATGCTCTTTCACAATTCTCATACACAGACATCAAGTATGCATAGAACACATACGCTCCACTCTCTTCTCCAACATAGCCAACCTATTGGTCACTTCAGTTTTCAGTTCATTGATCTTGAAGGCCCTAAAATAGAAAAACTCTTTTCAGACACATAGCCCAAGCAAATGTCAAAATGTGCACTGTATCTGAAATGCGATAGAGTGCCGCTTCGGTCTCTGGGAAAACAAACACTGGCATTACCTGCTGAACTGCTCTGCCACCTGTGATAACACGTTCTGAAACATGTCTTCTTTCTCTGTGCAGGGAAGCATACAGACTGTAAATCACATGCTTACCTAAATTATCTGCAAAATACAGACTGAGGAAATGGTCATCAGTCATTATAAATGTCACTGGTAAAGATGGAAAGAGTCATAAGAGTGTTGGGAAGTACAATGTGTTTTACTGTGTTACCTCCCAGCTGACCCGTGGATAGGGGAACAACTTTATATAGAGAACTGGGTGGGAAGAAATTTAGTGAAATAATTAGTTATCAAAAGGAAAATAGTTGGATTACAAGTTATGAGGATGTACTGTATGAGTCAGTATGTTTACATGGACAACAATAATCCGATATTAACCCAATTAAGACAATACTCTGATTAAGAAACTACCATGTAAACAGCAATTATTGATGACCTTAATCCGAATAAAATCATACTCGAAGTAAACACAAATTGAATTAATACATGTGGAGTATTCCTGTTTTAGTCGCATTATCAAAGTGCATTACATCTTAATCACACTATTAACATTGTGTGTGAGTTTTCACCGCATTTTGCGACATGTACACACAGTAGTGCTCAACCGTTTGACGGCAAACAAGAGAACATGTTGCGTCTGAAACCACGCACTTACCTGGTATATAGTAGGCAAGATACGTGTATTTCGGCTACTATATAGTAGGTAAGTATGCGGTTTCGGACGCAGCCCACGGCTTCAAGCGGTCGCCTATTTGCACATATAGCATGACAAGTAATTAAATGAAACACCCAAAATTGTATATGGTACCATAAGAAAGACCAACTGTATGTTGATACGTGAAATCCTGGAGGGAACGTCAGATGGCGTGGTGTGGGGACGTAATGACCCCGTAATGTGCCGTTAATCGATCTATGTTCTATAACATGTACAACAGGAACATGAAAGGAATATTCTGAAAGCGACTCATGTAAACACCTTAATCACAATATTGTCTTATTCAGAATAAGGTCAGTAATTAGATTACTGCTGTCGATGTAAACATAGTCAATGTGGTAAATAATTGAGTTACTTGGGAGAGTTGGTGGGCATTGTTGTATCGATGGATACTAGAGCTCCCTCAGGGTCCACCAACATTATAGCTGTGGTCCTGTGGAAAGAGATAGCATCAGTTTGTAGTTATAGAAACTGATCCTATAACTGATTCTACATATATGATACTGATCCTACTGATTAAAGCAGTATACATAGCATACATTAGCACACAGCATACATTAGCACCCCTGAGCCACCAGGGGGCTCCATAAGAATTCAGTTTTTTTTTGTTAAATAAATAGGATGTCACTCAGGGCCCTTATTCACCCTTTTGACCTTTTTTCAGTTAAACCCCTAACCACTAGTATTCCTTAAACTTTTTGCTTTCAATAATTTGCCTACATCTTCAAACTGTGAATCATAATTTGTGGCCAGTATTCTCTAATGTCTTACTGAGGTTAATAATTGTAAGTAATTTTAATATTCAATATGTGTAGAAGAATTAGGGTTAGATAAAAGTTATATAACTTATATAATAGATAGATATGAGTTATGAAGAAACACACGCATTTAAAGCTTAAACCAAAAGTTTCTGCAGTAACACTTTTCAATAAGAGTACATGAATAATCATGCACTAATACCTGAATTAATACTTAAATATGAGTGTACTAATGTACTAATCTTGAACTAATGAAAAGCTAATCTTAACTACACTGTGAGTCTTATGAATTCATACTTGAATAATGACCACCTTAAATACATGTTAGTACATGTTTGCTGTTAATTAACACAGCGACATCCTAGACTAAAACAACTGAAAATAATCTTATAGAACACTGGTGTAAAATGTTCATACATAATAGCGTCTGCTAAATGAATAAATGTTACTGTATTCATTTCACCCTTGTGGGCAAAGGAGCAGTGTCTCGGGCCCTCGCCACCCAGAACACTTACTGGTACTACAGTGGGATTTGATGAGAAATGGATGGAGGATGATGCAAAACAGGTTGAGATGAAACAATTTGTGTTTAGTATTAGTGCGTCTTTCTACATTCAATAAGGATCAATGTAAATTATGAAATTGTGATGTTTGTATACACCGCTTCATATGGCAAATCATATAAACAAGTAGAAATTATGCACTTTTAATTCATATTCTTTCTTACAGAGCATGTTTGATTTAGTTTACTCCTATGTGTTAATTTATAAATTAACTAACAAACATGCACTAATGTGTACTTAAGGTGGTCATTATTCATGCATTAATTCATAACACTCTCATCATAGTTAAGGTCAGCTCTTCATTAGTTTGTGATTAGTACAGTGATTAGTACACTCATCATCAGTTCATATTCAAGTAAGCTTTATTTCTGGTATTAGTGCATGATTATTCACGTACTGTTATTGTAAAGTGTTACTGATTCTAGCTTAGACTTACAACAGCGGTCTAAATGCTATGTCAATGTGATACTAACACACTCACATCTACTAACCTGGAGATGTTGGAAGAGGAACACAAGAGCTCTTTAATGTCACATGGACTGCAGTGACGACTGAACAACACCTAGAAAATAAAGCTGTGATTCAGCGTTTACAGTGCGAAACCCTCACCAAATATTCATGCAAATATCAATTCATACACATTAGCTTATATTATGTAGATAGACCTAGGATAATTAGACAAATAAAATACGCTTGATTATGCTGATGAGATTGTGTAGATATATTAGGGAAGATAAACAGGCCATTTTGTTTTGATTAGTTGCACCAGCTTGGAGTAATGGCCTACAGGTGTACGAGACAGCTCACTCAGCTCCAGTCTCCGGCACTTCCTAATCTAGAGTGGACACATGTCACGTCCAGCTCCCACTTGGCCCTTCTGCAGCATGCATTTCACAGTGAACTAAGCAGTGAGGACAACATTTCTATCAATTATATGAACAAAAACGACAGTAGACTGTGAAAACAATTACACATGCATGTATTTTAGTGACATGCAACGACTCTCCCATATAGAGCATGAAATGAAGAGAGTGAGATGTCCCCATGGATTAGTAGTGTAAATTGTCCCCTCTCTTCATTACAATCATTTACATCTCTTAAGATTTCTCCTTAGGGAAATGCACCTGAGAAGTGCTGACAGTGGTGGTGCAGGTTGAGCATGCTAGTAGCAGGTGTTACTGCAGCCTATTATGCCACTGACACCTGTAGATCAGGCCATCTTCAGCTTTATTTTTAACCTCAACTCACTACTATTCCTGCACATGCTCTTGACTACTACTCCCCTTCCCTTATACCTGATGATTAATCATCTGCTTGGTGACCTATTTATTAAAAACAATCATATTTGGGACACAATGATTTAACTGTATGTATTGATATCTAAACAGGGCAAACATTGTGCAATGCTCAGCAATTATATTGATTAGATGAGGGTTAGATGCTTTGCTTAGGGACACTCACATACACGTTGGGAGTCCTGAGATTTAAACTCACAACCTATTTATCACTCACACAGCCAAACAATTCACAGAATATTCATCCATCCATCTCTCCATTTTCTGTACCACTTATCCTTACTGGGTCATGGAGAACTTGGAGCCTAGCCCAAGGCAGGAGACACCCTGGATGGGGTGCCAGTCCATCGCAGGGCACAGTCACGCACATTCACACACCCATTCATACACCCCGGACAACATCACAGAATTTTCAGTTCAATCAAATTTTATGGTCCACTACGCTGTGGACTTGGATGAAGTTTAAAAAAGTGACCTAGGTTTTTCCGAGAGTGTAGAACATCTTACCCATATGTCTAAAGGCATCCGTCATGGCAGACATTTTAAATACAATTTAAAAGCATATTTTTTATTTTTATTTTTAAAGTCTGTATCATGCATTCTGTTTGTCTTGCCTTTTCATATGTGGTTTTGTTTTTAAATGTATTTTTTATTTATTTTTTATTCTTTAATTTGTTTTATTTAATTCTACTGGTATTTTATATTGTACTTTTATTATAGCACTTCTGCTATATAAATAAATGTGACTTGACTTGATGTTAACTGTAGAGTGTTTTTAACAATAGATATTGTCACAAAGCAGCGTTCAAGAAGTCCGGATGTATATTGAAATCTGTATACTGGGATAAGGAAAGCATTAATCAACCAGGCCAGACTACATTAGAACCTGATTTTAAATGGTTACTTGTCCTTGATAAATGTCCATAATAATGTTAACAATGGATACGTTGACCGGAATTAGTGAAATGTTAGATATGCTTCATATTTTTCCAACTATTTTTTTTGCTTGTCATGCTACAGAACTTACTGTTATTCATAACCATTTTCCATTAATTAAATAGAGAAGTTTTAACTGTAAAAGTGAGCCAAATTTTGGAAGATCATACTGTATCTTTCTGATTCATCTTCAGTTTTACCAGCTGCTCTCAAATAAGCATCAGCGAATTGTTGCCTGGTAAATACACTGCAAAAAAAAAAAAAAAAAAAAAAAAAAAAAAAAAATATATATATATATATATATATATATATATATATATATATATATATATATATATATATATATATATATATATATATTCTAGCCAGTAAAATATCTTGAATATAAGCAAATTATAATAATAAAAAAACTATTTCTCTTTATTATGTTTAAAAACAACCAAAAAGAGCCTATTGAGTTTATTAAGCCTATATCTAGATTGTTTTTACTCATTTCGACCTTGAAATTGCCTTATTCTATTTGCAAATAATTTTTACTTCAAGCATTTATTTCTAGAAAGAAACAAAATGATCTGCCAATAGAATAAAGCAATTTTAAGACTGAAATAAGAAAATAACTTTAGAAATTGGTGTAATGGTATTAAATTTGTTATATAATAAAATCTCATAACAGAATAATATTAAATAGCATATCCTGAAGAAAGCTTCACGTGCTAAGATACATACATATATATATATATATATATATATATATATATATATATATATATATATATATATATATATATATATATATATTTTTTTTTTTTTTTTGCAGTGTAGGTACCTAAAAAGTCTGTATTTGTTTAATAACCAGTATTAATCATAATGTATCCTAATGTTTTACTCTAGCTATATTTAAAATGATTTATTTTGTGAACATTGTCTTCACAATAAGTCCCAGACAGAAATGTAAAGAAATTAAAAGCCTTACGATCTGATAAAATGACCTTGAGCTTATACTGGACTGACAATTGTAGCCTTTATATTATATTTTGATATTTTTCTTTTTCTACTTCACTGTTAGTAAATTCTGTTTTATGTAAATTCAGTTTTTTTTTAAAAATGTCACCGAACAGTTGTAAAATAGCATTTCATGGCATGTCGTACTGTGTATAGTTGTGTGTCTGCTGAAAAAAACCCATGTCAGCATCAGTGGTATCTGAGCTACAACCTACACAGGAATGCACTACTGACCTTCTGTACTTTGCCATCCACGTCCAGGTAGATGGTTTTGGGGGCGTAGGATGAAGAGCCTGATCCCATGCTGGCACTGCAGGCTCACCGAGCTAGCAAGAGGAACTCTGAGAGCCCCTCTGGATTAAGCCTTCCCCAAGATCAGAACCACAGAGAAACAACACAGGAACCCAGTGAAGACCTTATGGATGTAATAAAGTGATCAGGCTTAGAAGATCAGTTTTCCACTTAAATTGAGACTAAAAACTGACCAGAGATTAATCAGATTAATCTGAGAATAAAAACTCAGATGGTTTTGATATATCTGTATAATAGTGGCAGCTGAATTTGATGCTATCACAAGAAATGCCCCACTTACTCATTTGCTGGTGCATGAAGGAATGAAGCATAATTTTGCAAATTGATCAGTAAAAAATTCAAAATAATTCTGCTAATTTTATGTATGATCTCCGTCGTGTCATTCTGAGAAAGACCAACAATATCTGAATAATTCCAATATACTATTCAATGCTGAACATACAGTAAATGCTTCACATCATCATCCTATCTTCCTGTCGCTGTGTACAATAGGATTAAAATACTTTCAAAACAACATCCATATTGTAACTTACCTGATGTGTTCAAGCTACACCGTTCTCCCGAGGTGTATGCAGCCCTTCACTGTTCCAGGTGCTACGCATGGAGGGGAAAGTGAAAGGGGGAGATGTGGAGGGATTGTAGGATTTTTAATGTAATTGCAGCTCTCCACCGTTGCCAGGGGACTGTTACAACACAGAGAAAGTGGGCTGCTCTTGTCTCTCTCAGATATCTTCAGTTCTTCTCCTGCAATCGCTTTTTATACATATAGCTGCGTATGATGTCAGCCGATACAACAATTATGCAGGATGTGTGTATATTGGCTTGGATGGAAAAGCATCGATAGCTTTATGCATGCATCAGAGTTGTGATAAACTGAAAGATAAGCATTTCATATAAAGTCTTTAACATTAGTATGTCTAAGATGTATCTATGATTTCACTGTGGTGAAGCGAAAAAGGGTTAAAAGCAATCCAAAGGATATTTATAGTCTGCTAAAAGCTATTCTTCATCTTGTTAGATTACAATCTGCACAATATATTTAATTCTTTATGTGTCCCTTGGATTTTCATTCATTCTACACATCATGAATCACTCATGCACTATGTAGTGCACTATAGAATCAACTGGACTGAACTCTGGACTGGACTGAATGACTGGACTCCATAAAGCCATTCCCCAGAACCCAAGTGGCAGACGTTTTTGTCAGATCTCAATAAGCAAGACAAGATACCATTTTAGCTCCTTTAAAGCATACTTTGTAATCAGAATCAATCAGATATGCCTCTAAAAACAACATATATGGGAGAATAAAGCTGTAGGTGTATACAGTATGGCTGAGTCATTAACACCCTTGTGAGAATATAATTAGAGTGTCAGCAGTAAAGGCAAGAGTGAGCCTGCTCAACAGCCCTCATCTAATTTGCCTCCTCCCTGGGGGGTGGGGGGTGGGGGGGATGCAATCACGCTTCTCACACCTCCATTCATCAATTCTACTTTTGCTCCTCCCTAAACCACGCAGAGCACACACATATAGATCAGTCTGCTGTTTCAGAGCGCACTTGGAGAGGAAACCAATCAGGATAGGCATAGGGGACCAGAAACCTAAGTGGAGCAAAGTATTTTTTTTAAAAACCATATGTCTCTTTTTGTATCCCAAACCCTGCAGTATTATGCAGAAGACACATAATATAGATAAGCCGGGAATGCTTACGCAATCCACCATATTAGACATTCACACTTTGAGTAATCAAGGATGCGAGAGGCTGCAATTAATCAGGAGACAAAGGCGAGGCATCCAGTCACATTTGAATGATAAGAGGTGTTCAGGTGGAGATCTGAGAGAAAGACATTGTCCTGATAATGGAGACTCAGCTAGACTGGCTGTGTGTGACTCAAATGAAGCCAGTAATATGGAAAACTCCTCTCATGAGCTCCTTTTATCTTCTCTTATCTCTGATCTATATCCCTATTCCTTTTTAAAATCTTCACCCCATGTGTAGAGCTTGAAAGCCTTGGCCAAAGATTTATTGACTAAACGTAGCTTGTCAACAGACGTGGCTTTGTACTGTAGATATTCGAGTGCTCTTGTGATCTCATTAGCAAAGAAGAGGAATCAAGGTGCTTCTTGATTTAGATGAAGCTTTTACTTGTCACATATACATTACAGCACAGTGACCCCCCCCCCACACACACACACATTTATTTCTATTAAGGTCAAGTTTAAAATGATCCTATATATGTCTGATGAAGCAGAATCCAAAAGACGTCATAGTCATACATATCAAAAATTGATTAACTGGAACCGGAAGCAATTCATTCATTATTAACACTTTAATAAAAAGCCCACTTAATTAAAGAAATCAGAAATCCATTCAGTAAAATTAGTCACATGAACAGGCTGCATAGCTGATGAGACTTGATTTGGCTCTATATTTATGCTGGAATACTCTGAAAACCCCTGGATTTGACTAAATTATCTAATTTCCTTCCATGGAGCCTGATTAGAGCTATTAGCAACACTCTAAAGCAGAATTTAGGGCCATGCAAAAGCACTCATTAAGCTTAACAATGCTCCTATGAAGAGTTCTTAACCCATAAATAACAACTTTGAGCCTTATGGGACCCATCATAGTTAAGTATAATCATAGATGGATATAGTCTGAAAGTACACTGAAGGAAAAGTACTGTTACTTGCAAAGCAAGTGCTTCAATAAAGGTAAATGTGGCAGTAATACAAACGAACAGGAGGACAACTGAACTGAATGGAACTGAATTCATTTATATGGACTACTCACCAATAAAGCACACCATAATTTATGTAGCAATATCATTTTGTGGTGGCATTTTTAGAAAAAAACCCTACATGATAAATGTCAGCATACAACCAGTATTATTATTATTAGAGAGTAGAGATAAGTATCACAGATTAAGCATTTAGGAAAAATAAATCCTTTCCTAGTCTTTACTGGAATATGTTATCTTTGGCTGAACTGAAATATAACCTAATACGCCATACACCTGAGTAGATACTGCATACATACATACATACATACATACATACATACATATTAAGATGGAGCAGAAGACAAGACAAGACAGTAGATGCGATTGGGATATGGTATTTATCAAATCGATGGGTTAGGGGGGAATGAGGGGAAGTATGGGAAGAGTGTGCAAAGAGTAATATTTGAAATGTCAGTTGAGTTAATTAACATGTATAACACCGACTTTGGGGCGCATGTTCGCCTCACACCTCCAGGGTTGGTGGTTCGATTCCCACCGTGGCCCTGTGTGTGCGGAGTTTGCATGTTCTCCCCGTGCTGCCGAGGTTTCCACCAGGTACTCCGGTTTCCACCCCGAGTCCAAAGGCATGCATGGTTGGCTGATTCGCATGTCCAAAGTGTCCATTTGAGAGTTTTTAGAGTTTTTCCATTGTTATGTAGTCGATTATAAGGTTTTTCCAATGTGTGATATTACTGTTGTTCTTTGATTTCCAATTTATTAGTATGCTTTTCTTGCCACTGGTCAGCTCTATGAGGAGGAATATTGTGTTTTCCTTTGTAATGTTGATCCCAGATGTATTGCAAGTAGGTAAATTGGAGGGGAAAGTGGGATGGTGCTATTTAGAAAACAAGATATGTCCTCAGTAATTTCTTTCCAGAAGTACTTAACTGGTGTGCAGTCCCGTATGGCATGTATCTAATCGTCTGGTTTATTTTGTGTGCACTGTGTAGATTTCTGATTCTCCAAAGCACATTCTATACAGCCTATGAACTGTGTAAACTGTGCAATGGATCATTTTGTATTGTATCAGCTGCAGACTAGTGTTGTTAGCTATAACGGACAAGTTCTGTAATATCTGTCACTAAAGGTCTTCTTTGGGTGTGATAGATAAGTCATCAAGGTATGGTAATTGAAGAGTTGGATTTGGATATTATTTAATATATTTTGGATAAGACTTTATTTGGTGGTGATATATTTAGTAGTTGATACTAATGGCTGGATGTCTAATGTGTTGTCTTTTAGGTTGATTTCATAGCATATAATGGATTTAAGTTGTAGAAATTCAAGGAAATGTTTGTTTTCTAGTCCATGCTTTTCAGCTAGATACAGGAGTGATGAAAAGATGTTGTTTTGACATATGTTTTTAAGGTGCCTAATGCCTTTTTCTACCTATGAGGAGATGTTTATTATCTTCACTGTGTTTGTGAAGTCAGGGTTATGCCATATGGGAGTGTGTTCAGTTAGTTGGAGTGGTGAATTAATCGTTTTATAAAATTTCCACCAAGCTGTTAAAGTTGCTGCAATTGTTCGACTTTTGAAGCAGGGGTGGAATTTGATATCTGTACCGATGAAGGGTAAGTCTGAGATACTGATTTTATTGCATAGTGCCTTTTCCGTATCTAGCCAAATCTGATTTATCTGGCTGGGCTTCATCCATTTGATTATATATTGGAGTTGGTTAGTGAGGTAATATTGTTGAAAGTTCAGCACATCAAGTCCTCTCTGATATTTGGGTCTTTGTAAATTGGTTAGTTTGATTCTTGGAGGTTTGTTTTTCCCAATAAAATTTAGTGATACAGGAGTTGAGTGATTTGAACCAAGAAGGGGGAGGTTGAACTGGGATCATTGAAAATAAGTCATTAATTTTGGGTAGTATCGTCATTCTTCTGCCAAAGAGAGAGAGGGGGAGATTTATCCAGTGTTGGATAGGGTTAAAATTGAGTTTATGCAGATCTGACAGCTTGGTGGAGATTTTGACACATAATAAGTGATGTAGTCAGTGCTTATGGGGATAGGTAGATATTGTACTGTTGTTTCGGGGAGTTGAGATGGAACATGATTTGTTCCAGTTAACTGAGTAAATGGAACGTTTTGAATAATTTTTGAGTTTGTGAATAGGTTCTTGTATTGATTCTATAGGTTTTTGGAAGAAGGGTACGATAATCAGCATATAAGCTGATTTTGTGTTCTATGTTTGCTGTCTGGATCCCATTCATATTTACATTTTGTCTTATTTCTGCGACTAATGGTTCTATAAAAATGGAAAATAGGGATGGAGCGAATGGGCATCCTTGTCTAGTGCCTCTGTGCAGTGTGAAACTTTGTGATATTAGTCTGTTAGTGATAACTGTGGCATTTGGTGGTGTAGAGTACTTTTCCTCCAATAAATAGAGGAGAGTCCAAAATATCTCTGAAACCGTTAAACCTGACCAGCTAGAACGAACTTTTCCCACAGAAAGACCTTGTTGTTTACAAAATGGTGCCCTCTAGTGTTTAATATTGAGTATATGACCTGGTGTTCATTTTCACATGGTTTATGACACAGGTATATATATATACCTACTCTGTATACTTGTTTAAGTGGACCAGTGTACTCACTCGCTCACTGTAACATGCTCACAATGAGATGCACCTCACCTAAAAGCAAAACTGATGTATGGCTACAGTCTGTCTGTCTGACTATCTTTATGTCTATCTTTCTATCTATCTATCTAGCTATAGATAGATAGATAGATGGATAGATAGATAAATAATTTTAATAATATAGGCTAAGGGTCTCATTTAAAATGGGTCTCATTTATCTAGCTGGATACGAACAAATGTATTTGTATATAATTCACAGGCGCATTTACACCAGAAATGTGGTATTCATGAGAATCTAGTTATTTAAAAACATTTGTATCCTATGACAGTTCCTGAGTTGTGTAAATTTATGTGTAAGCAGATTTATTAATGTGATGTAAACTGATATTTGTCATTTTCAGTTCTTTAAAAGTTTTTCTGGAGCATTGTGGTCATGACAAATGTAAATCAGCTGCCGTGAACATTCTTGGTAGTTTATGGGTGATTGGCATTTATTAACATATGTACGTTTTCTGTAAATCTGGCAGGAATTTTTTGTTTGTCCTATGAAAACATTTACACAACTGTGCTAAGTGATGATAAATGAGGCCCGATGCCAATATTGGATTTCAAGTGGCAGACAACATGATGATAAGTGAGAATTGGGCTGCCATTTGTGATTTCTAGTGAGAAAATAACCACACTGTAAAAAGTGAAAGCCGTCCAGAAACAAGATGACTCACCAGACAATATTACTTTCCTTTACCAAGTTTGCAGCCATTATATAAGGCTGGGTTTTAGTTAGAAGTTGATTTCAAAGTGTGGAAAAGAAATAGCTGAGGCCAAATGAGTTTTGTGGTTCATAAAGGGATGGTCATCATTTATATTGAGCAGACACTTAATAAAATATCACAAACGTTTATTTATTTAACGACTGTCCATTCCACTATTCAATGTTTATTGCTATGTTAGGTGTCTGATATTGCTTTAAAAATTGAAAAGTGAATGTGCTCCAAATAACATGCTCTTAAACAATTAGAAACATAACAATAAATGAACCAGAAGCCAATTCACAACATAACTCCCACTTTTATCTGGTACTTCCATATGTAATATGATATGTTTGATTTCAGTGAGACATTTATTTCCTTATATTCCCAGTGATATACACTATGTGTGGCGGCCTGGGAAAATCTGTGGCTGAATTCTTGCAAAATTGCGTTTTGTGTCAGCATTAAAAAAATTTTCATCACATTGGCAAGGAGCTAATTTTACAAACACAGCTATAAAAACAGTCAGTCTGCCTAACCTTATTAGCTAAGTATGATATCCTCACACAGGGCTGTATCCAAAATTTGGCGAGTAGATATTTATAAGGGAGACGTTGTACATTTTTCTGAGACAGTTTACACAGATGCTTTTTCTGGGTGTGGCATTCAGGTTATACAAATCATTTGCTCATACACTATATGGCCAAATGTATGTGGGCACCTGAGCATCACACCAATATGTGGACCCTCTTCAAACTGTTGCCACAAAGTTGGAAGCACACAGTTGTACAGAATATCTGTATTCTGTAGCATTAAATTTCCCTTCACTGGAAAGGAGCCCAAACCTTTCAGCATAACAAAGGTGCCTGGGCAAAGCAAGCTCCATGAACACATGGTTTGTCAAGAATGGAGTGGAAGAACTTGAGTGACCAGCATAGAAACCTTTCCTCAACCCTTCAAAATCTTGTGGAAGGCCTTCAAGAACTGTGGAGGTTATTATAACAGCAAAGTGGGGACTAAATCTGGAACAAGATCTTCAAAAAGCACATATGGGTCTGAGGGCCATGTGTCCATATAGAGTAGTTCACAGCTCCAAGGTTGCCAGATTTATCAAGTAGTAGACTTGTCCAAGAGAGGGTAGTGTTTTTTAATTAAAGATGCTTTGTACTGCATTCTCCTCCATGTAAAAAAAAAGTTTTAAAAGATTGTAATGGGATGACATCATTAATTAATTAATAGTGTCATATTTATGCATTTAATATTGGTCTCAAATGGCATTCCATAGTTTTTTGAGTGTATTTACAGCGCAAGACATACGCTACTGGTCAAAAGTTTAGAAACGCTCATTCTTTATTTTTATTATTTTCCCCCCACATTTTATAATAATAATAAAGTCATCAAAACTCTGGAGTAACACAAATGGAACTATGGGAATTATGGTGTGATAAAAAATCCAAAATAATTAAAATAATTGATCTTAGCGTCTTCAAAGTAGACCCCCTTTTCGCCTACAATTTACAGAAATGTATTCTTGGCATTTTCTCAACCGATTTCTACCAATCACCCTGAGATGCTTTTTAAACAGTATTAAAAGAGTTCCCACCTACGCTGGACTCTTATTGGCTGCTTTTCAGAATATTTCACTCCAAGTCATCCATTTAAAGATAAATCTTTTTTTGTAAATAAAATGTTAGTTTTCTAATGAAAGAAATGAATATGTCGGCATGATTATATCTTTGTACACCGATTTCATACATTTAATCATACACCTTCAGATCAAAAGGTTTTTAAGATCATGAGAAACATTTCAGTCAAGTGTCTCCAAACTTTTGACCGGTAGTGTACATTCCAACACAACATGACTATAATTATATCAAATGGTGGACAGTGGTGCTGGATTTACTCCTCTTTGTACTACTCCATGTCATGCAAGAAAAATGGGTTTAAGTCTGCATTACTGAAATCCGTTATCCAAAGGCATTATTAAACAAATCCTTACTACAGCATGTGTGCAAAACTCAACTCTGAATATGATTCGTAGTGACTGTCCCACTTTTATCAAGTTGTTGGATAGTTACATACTATAGTGACTTAAGTGTAAGCCTAATAAATTCAGATACTGACTGTCAAAATGTCTGCTTGGAGTCAGATTAGAATAATTAAATGTGATTTTCTTTGTTTTCACTTTTGAGGAGTAGCCATATTTAAAAGGTTAAAACTCCACTTTTGGTAGAGACACATACCAACGGGAAATGTACAGTATTTCAGCCCAGAAAAGTCTGTAGTTTTCAGAAATGCCACAGTGTGTTTTCCAAGCCCGCTACCCATTAACATGCACATTCAGACATATCATCTCTCTCTCTCTCTCTCTCTCTCTCTCTCTCTCTCTCTCTCTCTCTCTCTCTATTTCTGTCTCTAACTATGTGCTTTGATTCGGTGGTTAAATGCGGCTGTGAATGCTAGTCTCGTGTACAGTCGACTGCTCCTCTGTGTTTGAGGGGGTGGGGCTTGCAGCCGAAGGGTGGGGCTTTCGCGTTAAGCTTCGCATATGTTGTGAAGATGCGGTGGCCATGGTGGCAGACGGGGTTGTGGGAGGAGAGGGAACAGGGGTGCGAGGGTATCTTCTTCCTGAGTAGGTATATGCATCTGGAGAGGAGAATGTGCTGGGATAGCAAGGTGGACTTTGTGGATCCAAAGGGTGGATGTAGTTACACGGCTCCTCGTCTTGTTCTTCTGAAAAGTCCTACAGAAAATATTAGAGTACAACCTAAAGGAAGTGGTGTAGTTACACTTACATCCTTACACTTAAAATGTAAAGCAATTCGGCTCTAACGATTCTGGAAGACATTTTTACTTACTGTTTCCTTCAGAACATATAAGCCACCTGGGCCTTTACGAGTATGGTAGCTCCTTCCTGGCACAATATCAACTGCAACTAAAAAGTAAGGATATTGTTAATGCTTATTTGGTAACAGTTTTAATGTCAGGATGACATAAAACCTGACCTGAATTAAGTAACATTGATATACAGAACCAGGCTGAAGTCATGTCTGAAACATACCGGTAGTATTTACGAGTTGAATGCACCTGAAAGCCGTCACAAAGTCATAATTATGAGTGGGGAAACCCTGGATTTTCTTTGAGCTCAGAGTTTCCGAGTTGGGGGCATGTCAGGAGGAAAACATGGTGGAATCAGTGGATGCACCGTTTGTAGTTGATGGTAAATTTTTTAAATTGAATGTTTATTCGTCTCAGAAGCTGATTTCAGTTATTATGTTTTGTATATGCAGCAAGTTTTTGAAATACAAGCAAATTGGTTTAGATTTAAGCACCTATAGGAGAGAAATGGTTGGATTTGCAGTGTTGCACAGGCATTTTGTTTATAGAAAGAGAGATAATACAAGTAAAATATAAACCATACTACTTATGAGTATTTAGCAGTGACATGCCATTGTCAGGCTTTTTAATTTACAATAAAACAAGCTAATTACCTGCACAACATATGATAGCGTTGTACAATTACTATATAATATGTAACAATAAATTTACAGTGGCTTCATAAATTGATCCAAAACATAAAAAAGCAAACCACACCTGATGCACATTAGTTGTTCTTTATTTTCTAGAAGTAAAGTTAAAAAACTTGCTGTATGTTCTTTTAGTTAATTAAGAGAATGTACACCGCCATCTTGCAAAGTGACTGGAACGCACCTGACATTGTAATTACGACTTCCCAACTCGTAAATATGGACTCCCCAGGAAGATTTGAAGGAACAGTCTGACCATACCAACTAGCTGAATGCTAATAGCTATCTGTCACAATGCAAACTGCATTGAAAAATGCAAACTGTACATAGTAATAGAAAGATTACAGTGATGAGTATGAGTTCTCATTATAGCTGTCATAACAAAGTTTTTTTTTTTGAATTTACATCGAATCATTGAAGCTTGAACCATCTGGTGCTATAAAGACACTATGACTTTACAAATTTATGATTATAGAGATAGGCAGTGAGTATGAAGTAGAGAGGTTTGTTTTGAAATTAAGTACATAAAGGACAGCTATTTTAGAACATTAAAAGTCTTAAGTACAGCAGCAGAGTATTTGTACTTCCTACTTCTGGGTATAATTTGTAATTTAGAAAAATGAAGAAAAGTGAGTGCTTCCTAAACATTCTCTGAAGTGTTTCCTGCATGTGTAATAACACGTAAACCTGATATACTGTATAGTAAAAGTATCATTGACAATTACACTGTAAAACATGGTTCTAAGTAAAGTACATTTAAGCAATATTGCAAAGGCAAGAGTGCAGTTATACTGAATATCGGCACGGCTGTGATTCGGTCATATGCACGAACCCGTAGAGTCGCTTGTGCCTACAACTGAATCACAGCCCTGCCGATATTCGGTATAACCACACAATTGTGAATGCGATATTGCTTTTATACATCAGTTCTTTAAACAAGAAATTAATATGGAGTAAGTGACATTTCAGACACAATATGGCCGAATGTTCAGTTTATTTTTGCTCCGTTATTGAAAATAGATCCCATAAAAGCCACACTTTATAACACATCAGCTAACTGGCTAGCTAGTTTATGTTGATTTGTACATTCCCACCGAAAATGCTTCTGTTAAAATTGCCATTCCTTCTTCCTTTTCATCTTCATCTGATGAGTCTTCATATTTTAAAAGTCAAAAGTTACATTTCTGAAAAGTATTGTTTTCATGTTTGTCATGATGATGTCACTATCACTAGTGTAGAAACTGTTTTGAACTAGGAAGAGGATGTTTACGTGGCGAATACAGACGAGCGGAGTGATATACACACACAGTGAAACATCCAAGTAAAATCAAATTAGTAAACCAGAGCGAACTGTTGTATAATTACTATTTATTTCATATTTATGTTAGGGTAATGAATGAGTATATTTTCATTGATCCTTGAGTACAGTTATTTTTTTATTTTGCTATGTGAGACATTTATAGCCTATTACCATTATGCAAATATGTAAAAGGGAATACAGCCGAAGCCTGTTAGCATTAGCATTTATAAATGTAGGTTTATGTCAGTTGTCTCGAAGGATCTGTGTAGGGGACATGTAACCCTATAAACACTATTTTTATGAAGTTTTCATTCTTTTAAATGAATGCATATACAAATAAATGCATTGTTACTGAAATAAAATATTTTACACCACCATCACAGGATGCGTGAATGTTTAGAATTAATTTTCCCATGAAATAGAATTGTTTAAAAAGATTGAAATCTTGAGCTGTTACCTTCATGATTGCCATTGCTCTGCTCTACATTTTGTCTGTTCTGCATGACAGACTGTTGCCTTTTTCTACAAAAACAGATCAAAAGACGAGCTTTATTAATATCAAATAAGCAAACAGAGCACATATTTGCTGCAGCGGTGAAATAAACCCAGTAACGTTTCAGCATTTTAGCAGGTTTGTTGTCAACACTTTACTTTAATGTGACTCAGAAAGTGAGATTACTTTTTGGAGGGCTTCCAGCAGGCACACACCGTCACCAGGGTTATGAGCAAGAAAATTCCACCAGTTGAAAGGATGATATAGAGAGAACTTCGTCCTACAGAAAAAAATAAAACACCAGGAAGGTCACTGTTGTCATGGTGCTGTTCTCCCGTGCTGAAAAACATGTGCCATTGTTCATCCATCTCTCTCTACATACATGCATGAAGCACTACAGTAAAGCGATTATACCTCTCAAATGAAACAAAGTGTGAACTCTTTAAATTGTGCTCCAAAGAAACAAGAGTGTAGATGAGGCTGAGAGCTCAAACTGAGATGACGGCCTGGGTTTGTTTTACAGGTTTTGTTAAAGCTGGAATGAATAGTGGTGCTTGGGGTTTTTTAAAGGGCAGTGGGTGCAGAGAGAATGCAGAACCCCACTGGGTTATTGCTGTGTCTTAACTGTGTAGTAGTGTATGAGGAGGAGGAGGTAGTGGTGGAAGGAGAGGCAATGGTTGGTAAGCTAAGCTTCACTTGGACAAAAATCATCACTAGGAACTTTCAGCAAGCCCTATTAGGATACACGGACGACAGCAGCTAGTTTAAATGAGATTAGGTTTGGGTTTTGAGGTCACCAATGCTTCATGGAGTGCACAATAGTGAACATACACTATAACAGTGTGAAACAATTGTGAACTAACACTGTATATACTGAATTTGATTTACTTCAACCTAAACTTTATCCATCCCATCAGTGGTGTATAGACAGTTATCATGGATAATTTTCACACATTTATCATCCCCATCTATCATCTGAACCATTACATGACTTGTTACTTCATTCTCACTCCCTGGACTTCTCCTCATACAGGTTTAACACATCAAAACTCTGCTCTGAAGTATTGCTCATAGCTTACAGCTAATCAATAGTGATGTTACTAAGTCTTTATATGTGTGTGCATGCCATTATTGTTTTGACTGAGTTTATTATATAGTTTGCTTTGTGTAGACTAGACCGTTTGCTGATCGTCTGAATCCTGGCATTCATAATCACAGATCAAAAACAGAAGCACATGGTTACCAATAGACATGCAAACTGAAGCCAATTCACTAGCACTAGCTGAACTAATGTGTGCTTGAGCATTTCTATACTGCACACTTACGATGACTAAAATAATTGAAATCATCATAATCATCATCTACATTTGAGGTTAGGCGCTCCATACAGATGTAAAGGCCTCAGTTAAGAAACTTTAACTGAAAGACAGCATCGGCTAACCCAGCTAACTTAAACAAGAACAATGCTAGCAAACAGCTAATATACAGTGAGGGAAAAAAGTATTTGATCCCCTGCTGATTTTGTACGTTTGCCCACTGACAAAGAAATGATCAGTCTATAATTTTAATGGCAGATCTATTTGAACAGTGAGAGACAGAATAACAAAAAAAAAAATCCAGAAAAACGATTTGCATTTTAATGAGGGAAATATGTATTTGACCCCTCTGCAAAACATGACTTAGTACTTGGTGGCAAAACCCTTGTTGGCAATCACAGAGGTCAGACGTTTCTTGTAGTTGGCCACCAGGTTTGCACACATCTCAGGAGGGATTTTGTCCCACTCCTCTTTGCAGATCTTCTCCAAGTCATTAAGGTTTCAAGGCTGATGTTTGGCAACTCAAACCTTCACAGATTTTCTATGGGATTAAGGTCTGGAGACTGGCTAGGCCACTCTAGGACCTTAATGTGCTTCTTCTTGAGCCACTCCTTTGTTGCCTTGGCCGTGTGTTTTGGGTCATTGTCATGCTGGAATACCCATCCACGACCCATTTTCAATGCCCTGGCTGAGGGAAGGAGGTTCTCACCCAAGATTTGACGGTACATGTCCCTGTCCATCGTCCCTTTGATGCGGTGAAGTTGTCCTGTCCCCTTAGCAGAAAAACACCCCCAAAGCATAATGTTTCCACCTCCATGTTTGACGGTGGGGATGGTGTTCTTGGGGTCATAGGCAGCATTCCTCCTCCTCCAAACATGGCGAGTTGAGTTGATGCCAAAGAGCTCCATTTTGGTCTCATCTGACCACAACACTTTCACCCAGTTGTCCTCTGAATCATTCAGATGTTCATTGGCAAACTTCAGACGGGCATGTATATGCGCTTTCTTGAGCAGCGGACCTTGCGCGCGCTGCAGGATTTCAGTCCTTCACGGCGTAGTGTGTTGCCAATTGTTTTCTTGGTGACTATGGTCCCAGCTGCCTTGAGATCATTGACAAGATCCTTCCGTGTAGTTCTGGGCTGATTCCTCAGTGTTCTCATGATCATTGCGACTCCACGAGGTGAGAGCTTGCATGGAGCCCCAGGCCGAGGGAGATTGATAGTTCTTTTGTGTTTCTTCCATTTGCGAATAATCGCACCAACTGTTGTCACCTTCTCACCAAGCTGCTTGGCAATGGTCTTGAAGCCCATTTCAGACTTGTGTAGGTCTACAGTCTTGTCCCTGACATCCTTGGAGAGCTTATTGGTCTTATCCATGGTGGAGAGTTTGGAATCTGATTGATTGATTGCTTCTGTGGACAGGTGTCTTTTATACAGGTAACAAGCTGAGATTAGGAGCACTCCCTTTAAGAGTGTGCTCCTAATCTCAGCTCGTTACCTGTATAAAAGACACCTGGGAGCCAGAAATCTTTCTGATTGAGAGGGGGTCAAATACTTATTTCCCTCATATAAATGCAAATCAATTTATAACATTTTTGACATGCATTTTCCTGGGTTTTCTTGTTGTTATTCTGTCTCTCATTGTTCAAATAAATCTACCATTAAAATTATAGACTGATCATTTCTTTGTCAGTGGGCAAACGTACAAAATCAGCAGGGGATCAAATACTTCTTTCCCTCACTGTACTTGGGTCAAAATACAAATAGAAGTGCCACAGTTTGTACCTGATTGCATAGATACCGCAGAAATTTTGGGGGAAAAGCAACTAGAAAAAAGAAACTATAAATAGGCTTTATACTGTATTGCTTTGAAAGTTATTCAGAACTAGAGTGTTATATTGAACAAGGTTGATAAGAAATACTAGAATCTTTACTGTAAAGTTTAACAGCATTCAACAGCTAAACTTAGGCTTCCATTAAAAATACGTTTTGAGTCAATGTGTTTTCTTACATTTCCTCAGTAAAGGGAAATATGTCAGAACTAATCTCCTTGGTAAGATACACAGGTAAGACAGACATTAGATTGGAAAAAAGGATACAATTTTCCTTCAAGTATCTCATTACTCAAATGTACAATGGAGCGAGAACAAATCCCTGCACCTACTGTAGACTGTGAGTCTGACAGGCATGCTCTTCATGTTGCTGATGGGGTTCTCCACAATGCAGGTGTAGATATCATCGTCTGACATCACCACTCTGGAGATAGTCAGAACTTTCTGGTCATGTGACAGTAGCAGACGTGAGTCATTGATCAGCGGTTTCCCACCCTTCAGCCAGCCATAAATAGGCTTTGTGCCTCTTTCATGAGTGCAGTTCAATGTAAAGTGCTCAGTAAGCTCCAGCACAGAGGAAGCCACCATGTGCACGAATGGCCTGGACAAAGGAACTGACAAGAAAAGACACAAAAATATTCATGCTGAGAATTAAAATTTTTGCAGTGGCTGTGTTGTATAATATTATATTTAACATGGTTGATCAATAGCTTAAAATTTGTAAGCAGGAATAATTTTGAGCAGTTTATTTCAGTTTCCATAACAAGTGCAATATAATTTTTGTCTTGTACATATAGTGAACTCAAGGATAAACACTACATAACAATGCAATATTATTATTGTGTGTGTGTGTATATATATATATATATATATATATATATATATATATATATATATATATATATATATATATATATATATACACACAATTGAAGGCTGGTCTTTTTCCAGTCTTCAACTATCCAGTTTTGGTGAGCCTGTACCCATGATAAACTCAGATTCCTGCTCTTGGCATACAAGAGTGGAACCCAATGTAGTCTCCTATTGTTGTAGTCCATCCACCTCAATGTTCGATGTTCATATGCATTTTAAGATGCTTTTCAGTTTGAGTTACTATAGCAGCTTGAACCAATCTGGCCATTTTCCTCTGACCTCTCTTATTAACAAGGCATTTCCACCCACAGAACTGTCTCTCACTCAAGGTTTTTTGTTTTCTGCACCATTCTGTCTAAAAGGTAAAGACTGTTGTGTGTGAAACTTCCAGGAGATCAGCAGTTTCTGAAATACTCAAACCAGCCCATCTGGTACCAACATCCATGTCATGATCAAAGTCACAGAGATCACACATTTTCTTCATTCTGATGTTTAATATGAACATTACCTGAATCTCTTATCTTAGCTTGTATGTGCATGATTTTTTTTGTTGCTCCGCTGCCACATGATTGGCTGATTAGATATCTGAATAAACATGCAGGTGTACATGTGTTCCTAATAACATGGACTGTGAGTGTGTAACAATTTGCATTACAACTTGAGTGAAAAATAGAATCTTTGAAATATTTACATGAATTTCAGAGTTTCTTATGAACTTTAATGACAGTGTGTATTCGAGCTGGTATGGACTCCACGAGTTTGTGCAAAATATGATCCATTTTAGATCGAATCCATCGGAATATCAGAGTGTCAAAAAGAAATCCCAGATTTTCAGCGTGGTTTCAGACGTTGCACCTCACTAAGCATGTGCAGCACATCAAAACATGAGGTGGATAAGCAACAGCCACATGGGTTTCATTGCTGTCAGCCAAAAACAGGAACCTGAAGCTGCAGTGCGCAGAGGCTCACCGAAATTGGGCAGTTAAAAATTGGGAAAACACTACTTGGTCTTTTTTTTTGCAATCTTCAACTTCAACAAGTGGAATGACTTTCATGAAATTCAAATGTAAAGGAATCATCCAAATATCCTATCACAAAGCAAAATTAATTCATATTACATTTTATTTTATTTATTATTATTTCGCTGTTTTGAAAGCCTTTTCCGACTTTGACCAAGTAACAGCATACAACTCTTAGAAAATCAGAGCTAACCCTCAGAAGAGTGTGCTGTTTCAGCAGTTTCTGATAACTGACCTGAAATATGCACCAGTGTCTTTGTGTTGGAGCTGTAAGTGCTAAGCTACATGCTGAAAGGAACCCTTCCTTCCCCTGCTTACCATCTACAGTGAGGTTCATGTGTTTCTCTCCGGTAAAGGTGTCATCAGTGATAGAGATCTCCACTTCGTAGGCGCCCTCATCTGACAGCTGCAGGTAGTTGAGCAGCAGTGATCCGTTGTCGAAGAGCATGATGCGGCCACGGTACTCGCTCCGCAAGTTCCCAATGATGTCAGTGCCGATAGACTGCACCACAGTGATGGGTTTGTCCCTCTTCAGCTGCCACTTGATGACGGGCCTGTCTGAGCTGGTGCTGGTGTAGCTGACGGAGAGCATGGCTGAGCCGCCTAGGGTGCCTCTTATGATAGAGGATGGGCAGGTGATGTTCACTCCATTAACGACTTAATGCAAGCACAAAACAAGACACATGGGTGACAGTAATGAATCATAATCTATGTACTGTACAGATGATATCCTGCCACATAAGAGTCAAACAGCTCCTACATGTACTGTATAAGTAGAAAATTCATGCCAGCTTCACCAATAGCTCCATAATCCTTTATAGAATAATAATGCACATAAATACTGACACATGTTGTTCTTTAAGTCAAAAAAGCATACCCAGACAAGCATGCTCTGAAAACTGTACTGCTGCTTTGCTCAAAAGGATTACTGACTATTAAAAATAAATCAGTTCGAAAATGTTTCATTCAAAGAACTTCTCCAACAAAACACTTTTATGATCAGAAGAATGAAAATAAGAAAAGAAAAATGGCCGGAATAAGGAAAAAATTATTACGTTTACAGAGGGTTTGTCTGTGGCAGGCTGCTCATTATTAGCTGAAAAGTAAAAGGTACAGTAATTGCATTTCAGTGTGGCACACCTGCAACAATCTGATGCAAGTAAAATGCAATAAGTTTTAATGTTTGGTTTGGGGCAAAACCTACATAAAAAAATGTGCAAATCATCAGTACACATTACAGACAAACACATCTGAGACTCTGAAGCAATTAAATTTTGGCCATGTAAAATGAGTAAATTTTACAGTGAACGTTCCTATAGTGCTTTTGGATGGAAAGCTCTGATGAAGAATAGAAGAATTTCTACTTTATATCTATTGGAATTGGTAGCTCAGTGTTTAAGACATTGGACTTCTGCTCAGAAGGTCAGTGACTGCCAAGCTGCCACTGCTGGGCCCCTGAGCAAGATCCTTAACCCTCACCTGCTCAGTTGTATAAATGAGACAATTGCAAGTCACTGTGGAGAAGGGCGTCTGCCAAATACCGTAAATGTTAATCTATTTCTGTTGGCAAATAAATGTGTGATTTGCCATCATCAAAAAAATAGTCTGCTTGCACTTACATCCTATATGTATTTATTTCGAAATACAACTGAGGTCTATAAAACAATTAACATGTGTAACTCAGTAAATCTTAAATCAGCAGGGATACAATGTAGCTTTATAAAGATTTACAGCTGGATGTAGTACAAGAAAGAATACAGAACTCACTATGTATTAAGTAAAGCTCACCACATTTCTTACGTCAACTGATTCAAAAGATTGCCACAAATACATATAGTGTAAACTAGCTATAACTACAGCCAGGTCAGTTACTGACCTCACAGCATCAAAACACAGCAACTGCATCTCCATACCCACGGGTGGTGATACAGGAGCTCCAGTAAACTCAAGCAGCTAGGTGTCACTGTAGCACTTTAACACTGTAATATATAGACTGTTTCATAATGTGAAAAAGATAATCGCTACACATGCCTTTAAGGATAAGGTGTGGTCATGAATTCATGTATCGAGGTTTCTATGGCAACTAAGTACATAACTTCTGGATCTATTTTATTTTAAAATGAGTGAAACAGAGAAATCAATTGAATTAGCCACAGGAAACTAAAGATAAAAAATATTGATAATATTACACTTAAATATTACACCTTGTAAATATGAGCAAAGAATGCTGTGAAAAATTGTCTTTATTGTATAACCATTTGATCTTTTGTTTAAAAAAATCACAAAAATACTCGGCTCGCATGGATATCAAACAATTGCAAACAAAACACAGGTTTATGTAAAAAAAAATAAATATCTTTGTTAAATATAGGTGTGCAACAATTATTGGCACCCCTATGAATTCATATGGGGAAAATATATATGATGTATATTCCTATTAATATTTTACATTTTATTAGTACATCTGGATGACTAGGAAGAGGAAATTGTTCAACCATGACAGGGGTATAAATATGAAGTAACACTTAGGCCAAATTCTTTTAGTCATTCATAACAATGCGTAAGACCAAGGAATATATGGATATATATATATATATATATATATATATATATATATATATATATATATATATATATATATATATATATATATAAAATACCTCAGCCTGACGTTGTACAGCATTGCATTGTATACTTTATTCCAGATTTAGTCCATACTGATGCTGCAGGCTATGCTTATTATCCTTTATATTATATATTTTTTTATTTTTCCTTTTTCTACCTTTTCTACAACTAATTCTGGTTTATGTAAATTTCATTTTTATATCATGTACAGTCGTAAAAAACATTTCACTGCACGTCATACTGTGTATGCTTGTGTGTGAGACCAATACAATTTGAATTTGAAATTTCATTCTTAGTTTACAGCCTCAAAATATTACCTTCATATATTAATTTACGGCCACGCCTTATTAAAAAAAACACTCTTCCTGTCACCTCAGCAACTTTGTACAAATTGGATTGAATAAACAGAGATAATTCAGGGCCAAATCTCAGATCTGCCATGTTGGCTAAATACTCTCCAGGCTTACAGAGCTGCTGAACCATTATTTTATTGCAGCAAAGCCATCTGAATGTTCCAGCAGGTTCAAAGGCTGTTCCTCTACTCCACCATAGCACGACTATGCAGTGCGAGTCAGCATGGCATGTCTTCATTGCCTTGGTAACTGGCCTCGATTTTCACAGTTTGCCAAGGCGAGCTAACAAAGGCCAGGATTGTAGGCCTGTCCTCGTCCAGTGAGGGCCAGCTGGGTGAGAGCCATGCTCTTGTGTGATTGGTGGTTAGCAGACAGTAGCAGCTCAGTGATTTTGCTAATCAACACACAGTACAATGACACAAAAGTAGTGCTTGGAGCCAGGCTTCAACTGCTACATGTTCTCCTGCATGAAACAGCCTCCTTTCCCCTAATGTCTTTCTCCATCTAGTCCACAAAACACAGCATAACTTACAGAGTCTCAGCATGCTGACCTCGCTCAAGAACACTAAAAATAACACATTCAGCATCTACAAAAAACACTTCTTCAGCTGATTTAATTATGGATGGAATTATATAAATAATTATATAACATTGTTTTGATGCTGAAGTGTTTTGGCTGAAGTGCAAACTTTTGTCCTGAAACGAGACATTATTCAGCTTATGCCAAGGAATGCATAGCAAATTCATAACCTAAAAGTTTTCATCTGTTAAATTGTTAAATCATCTGTGTAGTTTAAAATACGTAAATTAAGCAAGCAGCATCACACACCAATTGTAAGGCAACTTGCAGCTTTTTTATGTCTTTTTTTGTCTTTTCTCTGCTGAAGTTTTGACCCCGGTTCACATGACAGAGCAGGTATTTCTGTACTTACCTGCCAGGAAAAAGTTGAGGATGCACAGTTTCTGGAAAAGTGAAAAAACTCCTGCCTCTTTGGAGGAAGCCTGCCTCTCCACCTTCATCTTGGGAGCAGCGTTGGGGTTCTCTCCCCCACACTCAGCATGGTTTGGCCACTCCAGGCACGTCTCCGAGAACACACAACTCTTCCTGCCAGACTGGACGCTGCCTGCTCTGAACCCCACTCCCAGGACCCCTCACTGAACAGCTCTCTGTTTCTCTCTCTCTCTCTCTCTCTCTCTCTCTCTCTCTCTCTGCTTAAGTTTCTGCCCAGTGCACATCTATTTTCAGGGACGCCTCTGTATGTGTCCTTATCCAGTGGTGTGTATTGCGCGTGGTGATGTTTGTCTTTTCCCCATAAGTCTGTGACAGGTTGAACTATCATCACTGTATTTTCTCCCTGAAACAGACTTCGATTACATTGCTGTCATTTTTCTGACTTTCCACGGTAGTTCTAAATTCAGTTCATAGTACTGCTATAACTGATATTTTTTAGTGTCTTGCAGAAAGCCTGACATAACGAACATGAAACTGATTTACAATCTTTCTTGTAAATAAAGTCCTTGATGAGATTCTGCAGGTCAGCAGCTTAGTCCCCTCTTGCAGAACATAAAGACTACATAAAAGAAAGCTCTTGGGGTCACATGTGAGCTCGTCAGAACAAGAGCACAGAATGAATAGACCTGCTGTTGCTGAAAAACACTCGCCATCCAATAAAGCCCCATCCTCGCCAGTCTACCGAAACACTGTCCAAACCCTTTAAAACGGGAACAGAGCACATTGGATTTTCGTTAATGAGCATTACATGTCTAGCCCCTTGGAGCTTCAATGTTAGGGGTGGAAGAGATAAAAAATTTGATAAGACTAGAACATTTTAGAACATGCCAAGGTCTGGATAAAGCATAATGCTCCAATTTTAATGTTCACATGACAACATGTGACTAACACTCCGAGCAGCATCAACTGAAAATGATGTCATTGTGCTGCAATCATTGTCTCTGACATGGAGTCTACGAAATATTGCTTGGTTAGAGAGTGGGATAGAATTTGAATAACACCTCTGGAAATTTGCAGCATGTCATGTAATGAAATTTAGGCTCCTCTGTGAATACACGGATGTGTATTTTAGAAAGAATGAGAGTTAGACAGACAAAGAGCAAAGCCAGAAATCCCCCGGTTGCACAACTCCTCTGTTTGATCTAATCAAAGCTTTTATGGGGATCCAAGAGTACTCTTTAATACCCTATTACAGACAGGCTTTGGCTTTTGTAGCCTTCTCAGAAGGATAAAAGCCCCACTGGGATGCTCATCCTCTGAAGATCGCAATCAATTAAAATCATAAGAATGCGTAGGAAAGAAGGTCAGTGGAGCATGAGAAGAGTGCAGGGGCTTCCTGGAACATGTAAAACTACCACCTTGTAAAATTATAGTCAGTAATATATGCTATTCAAGATGTTTATGGAAATTAGTCATTTTATCTACATTATTTGTTTTAATCAATATATATATTGGATAGATTAGTATATCTCATAGAAACAAAACTGAAAATAGATTTCTTCCTTTTGTAGTTTCTCCTAGACAGGAATTAGATTAAATGGAAGGAAAATGACCTGAATCCAGAGTCTTTAGAGTTTCAGCAGAGATCTCAACAAAGATCTGCAAAGATAAATGATGTTAATTTCATAAAAAAAAGTTTAACTAAGTTTTTTGCATACTAATGTACATGTAGAGTTTACTTCTCTGGGTTGGGGGTTTGATTCCCACTGCTGCCCTATGTGTGCAGAGTTTGCTTGTTCTGCCCATGCTGTGGGGGTTTCCTCCAGGTACTCTGGTACTTCGTCCCCCAGTCCATGCAGGGTAGGCTGACTGGCATGTTCAAAGTGTCCGTAGCGTGTGAATGTGAATGTGTATGTGTTTGTGTGCCCTGCGATGGATTGGCACCCTGTCCAGGGTGTACCCCGCCTTGCACCTGATGCTCCCTGGGATAAGCTCCAGGTTCCCCGTGACCCTGTAGGATAAACGATATAGAAAATGGATGGATGGATGATTTATATTTGTTTTATGATTTTATGCCTTTATTTATTTTTCCATTGCATTAATTTATTTATTTATCTATCTATTTATTTATTTATTTATTTATTTATCTCTCTATTCTGCTAACTCATTCTGTTAATTAATATACTACAACTATTCATCAGCTCCTGACTCTCTTAAGAAGCGGTACATGTATTAATTTATCATTATGAAAGCAGTACTTATGTATCTTTATATGATTATGTCTGGACCTTATAGTAAAGTGTTGCCAAAACCTTTTCACATCTGAGCTGACAATTTTGTACCAAGCGTGCTCATCATCTACATACACTAGTTTTGTCTAGTGTTTGCTAGTCAGCGTGATGTCCACTAGAGGGTGAAAGACTAAATTAAAAGAGGTCATATTCTGAAATGACTCATGCTACACAGGCAGTGCTGTTCCACTGACAACATAAATATAAAACGTACAAGATGTGAAGAGTTAATACAATGCTTATCAATTAAAACCTGATTCACTATTGATTGCATTGCAGCCCATGCTGTGCATCATGAATATGTTTTCTGCAGGGATTACATATGATCTCAGCATCTATAAATACAACGTGTTTCTGAGCTGAACAGGTTCAGTGTCAGACAGAGGTGTCAACAGCAGTCGTGAGGA
This sequence comes from Ictalurus punctatus, assembly GCF_001660625.3. Taxonomy (NCBI): domain Eukaryota; kingdom Metazoa; phylum Chordata; class Actinopteri; order Siluriformes; family Ictaluridae; genus Ictalurus; species Ictalurus punctatus. The sequence goes on along the minus strand of NC_030432.2, from coordinate 8,491,970 downwards.
GCAGCACAGGACCCATAACAGCATCAGAAAGAGTGTAAGAACAAGAGAAGAAAGAGCTGTCTTACAGGCTTTGGGTTGCCATTGGCAACCAGCGATAATGCTGATGGCAGGCTCTAACTCCTGTAGCCGGTGACAGGATTCATTGTGAGGAGACGCTGCTATCTGCCTGGGCCCCATGCGTGTGGGAGGCAGTGTGGGCGGCCGGCTAGCTCCACTGCTCATTTCTGCACCTTGGGAAGAAGCCAGCTTCAGCCATAAACATGACAAACATGACAATCACTGTGAGGGTCTCTCATGGGTTGTCTTGAGAAAGGTTATTTATTGTGAGATATTTTAGACTAGTGCATGATGTGCACATGAATAGCACTATAGTGGTATAAATAATTCAGATTATCACAGCGTACTACCCCATTGATGTATCTTCACACCCCTACTCTAGACAAGTTTGTACTGTAAAGTTGAAACCACATTCCAGAGTCAGACCTGATCACAAACAGCTCGGAAGCCACCACAAAGCAGGATTTATTATTTCAGGAAGTGTGATTCAGATGAGCCTGGTGCAATGTGACAGGACTGCTGTGTGTGTGTATAAAGTACACCTGCTGATCCATATTTGCCTCACAGCTCAGGTTTCTGTCTGTGTAGAGTTTCGCATGTTCTCTCCATGTCCATGTGAATTTTGTCAAAAGTTATCCAGTTTCTTACCACCTTCCAAAAACATGCAGGTGGTCTCGGTGCTCTAAATTGCCCCAAGGAGTGAATATGTGTGTGTATGGTGTCCTGATATGCACTGGTGATTCCTGCCTTGTGCATAGTGTTCCTTGGTACAGTGTTCTACAAAATCACAGCAGCCAGACCAGGATAAAACAGTTAGCAAAAATGAATGAATGAATGAATGAATGAAGTGCTATATGCCTTGGTTTTTTATCATGATCTACTTAAGAGTATGTGTGAAAGCTGGGTAAACACAATGGGTAAAGGCTTCAGTTAATGTTTACATCAAACAGAATGGGCAAGAAAGTGATCTCAGTGACTTTGACCATACCAAATGAGCTGGTTTGAACAGTCTCTAGGAAAAATAAAACAAAACATCAAGTGGACAAAAGTTCTCCAGGCAGAAACACCCCGTTGATGAGAGAAATCAGTGAAGAATGACCATACTGGTTTGACCTGACAAGAAGGCTAGGTAACTCAAATAACAACTCTTTACAGCTGTGGTGAGCAGAAAAGCATCACAGAATGTACACCATGCTGAACCTTGAGGCAGATCGGCTCCAACAACAAAAGACCACATCGGGTTTCGCTCCTGTCAGCCAAGAACAGGAATCTGAGGCTACGTTGGGCACAAGATCTTCATCTGTCTTCTAGGATATTGCACAGAATCTTCGACTGTCCTGTTTCAGTGAACCTGGTGTGCCATTTATTACAATGCTTTAAATTCAAACTAATTATTAAATATTAAATATCTATAGCCACAGGTTCCACCATCACCAATACTTAGCTGCATGTTTACTGCACCTACATATAAGCTTCTTCAGGTTCCCTAAATGCAACAAATGTGGAACAATGTTTACATTGGACTTTGATGTATTTACCATTGATGGAAGTAATCTCTGACAACTGGTAAATTATATTTCAACGTAAGCAGAGGAAGTGAAGCCAGGTGTTAAGGGTTCATTTGGACATAATAAATGGTTGGCCATGCTTATTGGAATAGTTTCCTACTGGGAGAACCCAAAGAGATCATGATGAGGGAGTGGTTAATATTTCAGCTATTGCCTCATGCCTAATATGCTGCCTTTGCAATCAGAGCTTCAGCATCTCTCATAAAAGGCCATCAAAAGACTAATGATCTTCTGCAAACAGCACAAAATCATCTACACAGGAAACTACATTTTCAGAGCTTTTTATTCAGTTTACTGCTGATGCGTCATTCCATTGTGTACATGCAAGGTGATCTTTATAACCATTAATAAAACATACATTCCTAGTCAAATCAAAATTCTTAAATTCCTTGAAATACAGCAACTTTGATTATTAAAAAAAAAATGAAGAAAGAACAGAAGGCCAGCCATGCTAAATGCTGAGTTGGAAGCTCTGATTTTTTTTTCTGATTCTACAGACTGAGAGGATAAATATTAAAGGGAGCAAAGCAAACATTTAACACATTGTCATAAGTTAAAGCAGATTCATAAGAGCAATAAACATAGAATAGCATTCAATAAATTATACACACACACACACACACACACACACACACACACACACACACACACAAATGAAAGATTAAAGTACTTAAACATAATGTATACTACATAATAACCACCACTATGAGGCAAACTTTCAAGCAAATTGAAAATACAAAAAACAGCTGTGATACATAATTTCAAGTCTAAAATATATCAGAGTCGAGCAGTACATATTAAAACCCTTATGGGCATTCCTTGTCGCTTTCACACCAACATTTGGACTAGCACACAATCAGGAAGAGTACAAGTGCACCAAGTTCATGCCCAGTGAGATGCAAATGCATGCTGGTTTGGGACAGTTATTCCCCTTAGACTGGATAAGAAGCAGAAAAAAAAAGAGAAAGAAAAAGAAAAATAGATAGAGAGAGAGAGAGAGAGAGAGAGAGAGAGGGAGAGAGACTGAATTATAAAGAATGTGCGATCATATTTCAGATGAGAGATCCAACATACATTTACGGCTTGTCTCTACATAAAAAGGTCTCCAGGAACTGCTGTCCCCAGAGAGAAGAATCCTCACTGCTCTGGCACGGATGTCTCATCTGTCTCTACTCCTTCTGATCCCCCTGCTGTCCAAAACACACAACGGATTTAACAGGTTTAGCATGTTCTGCTGACAATATTGCAGACAGTTACACTGCCAACACTTAACCGTGAAAAAAGTGTGAGATATTGTTTTCACACTTAGTAGCAATCAGCTCAAATACTGCTACTAATGCAACAGATTTAACAGTGTATTGTTTTTTTCCCCCAATGTGTTCATTACTATAACCTGCTTAAAATCTCCAATAACATTTTTGCTACTAATAGGGTGGATCGATATATAAACGATTAATGCTGGAAATGTATATTCTCATGTATTTGAACTATATAGTCAACAGCGATGTCTAAAATGATATCCATACCAGCATTGGTCTTGTCCTATCTTTATTATGTATTAATGTACACGACAGACACAATTACATTATAAACAATCTCTCTATCATGACGTTTGGATATTTTACACAGTATGGTTTCAAAGTATTACCACTTTTATGTCTTGATCATCTATAATTTTTAGGGAATAACTTTCACACTTAGCCAGATGCCGGTCATTTTTTTTGGTTCACACCACAGTTAAGACAGAACCCAGTTTCTCAGCTCGATCTCAGTGGTGCAGATGCACCTGAGGATAAAAATAACAGCTCCATTTATAAAATGCTTAGCAACCAAGGACTGGGTTGATGTTGCTTGACATAAAAAGGCCTAAATTCCCCCAGTCCTCTTCAGAGGTGCGGTACAGCGGACCAACACAGCTGAAGGAGACAAATCTAGGCCTGGTGATGTGAGAAGGACACGCTCACACTCGTCACCTGCCCCAATTTCCACCTCGAATGACCAGCTTTCCTTAGTTTCTTCTCAGGTTTAATAAAGCACACCAGGTACTTCATAAATGCAGAAAAACTCAATTTTGTAGAATATGCAGTATTAGTTTTGAACTTTTTTTCTGTGCTGTCTTTACTACTGAAATTAAGTTTGATTTCTGCATTTCTATTCAAGGCACATTGGGCTGAGTTGGGGACAGTGTTGACGTATGTGAAGATGGGTTATGGACGATGTTAGGACCCTAAGTGGACAGTGTAGGAAGAGTTGAGGGACAATTGAGGGACAGTTGGGGGTACAATAGAGCCTTGGATGAATTAATAAGGCTGTGCCATTGTTTTAAATCTCTGATTCTATGGCGAATAAGATCACCGAAAATGCAACATTGGTTAAGAAAAGAGAAAATTTGTTTGAGACATTTTCATACACAGTTATGGAAAAACTGCAGAGCTTTCAGCCACCCACAATCCCAATTAGATTTATGTCTCTATAACTGAGACAAGATTACCACACTGCAAAAGTGAGGTGTCTCTCTGTCAATCCATTGCATTTTTTTTTGTTTTTTTCCCTCCATTTTCACCCTAATTTGGTCTCCTGCCAATTCCCACCCACAAACAAGTTCTCCCCTATCACATGACATGCTCCAGAGAGCAAGCACTACCTGAGAAAAGCACTATCTACCCACTTCCAAATACAAGAGCTCAGAGACACCCACAATTGGCTAGTGTTACTTTGATTGACGATTGACAGAATTCAAACTTCCAGTCTCCCAATGATAGGGCAAACACCTTCCTGCTCCTCCACTCAGAAGTATTAACTTTCTAACTGTGGTAGTGAATACCATTTGCAAGTGCAACTATTTTTAATAATCATAAAGTGTTTATTATCCCCAGAAACTTCAAGAAATTGTTGGTGTGCCCAGTATTTGATTCCTTGCTCTCATATCAACATAACTGTGTCACAGTAGTTACTGAATAATTCTTTGTAGTTACTGAGTAATATGATTTAATATGAATAGAAAATAATACTAGTTTCAGGTACCTGTGGTACTACGATCTCTGCATAACTGCTGGGCATGTGTGCATACATGCCAAGACCTTCCAACAAAGTCATGTTGTGATATGTGACACAATAAATACCCCCATCCTACAACCATCTTTACCTATCTTGCCGAGCCAGTGCCAAATGACAAGGAACCTTGTTGGTTATTCAGGTTTCATAAAACTACACTTACATATGTAACTAGAGTTCTATTTCACCCCTTAAACAGTAACTGCCAGGAGCAGAGTGAAATACCTGGATGTATGCCTAGAATGTGACACGGTAAAATGACATGATAAAACTGATGCTCTGACATGACCTCCACACGCATATTACTTTGAGGTCCAATGTGAACCTTTTGGAATCTAGAGAAATGGCATGGTGACATCCAAGTATCAGCAACTTCCTTGAACACTATTTTTCTAAGTAATGTCCATGAGAAGGAGACAATCTTCATATAGTGGAATGTCGAAGTATAGGCTGGGTACCTAGTACATCTAGAAACCCTAGTAGACAAGGAATACCAAATGTCTTTCCTCAGTGGCAAATGAACAGTTGGTCGGAGGAATGGATGGCTGCCATCTGGTCTAAATAACACCACAGGGCATGTAGCAGGAACAGCAAGGAATACTCTGCCAGATCAGCTTCAGTGAAGGCTGTAAGGTCAATTGACTGATTCACAAAGTTGGCTGATATAACACTAGACAGGCAGTTTCAACCACTATGTCACCCACTGTCATCCTACATGCAAGACACTGTATAGCAGTCCTTGAAAAAAGTCAAGTCAGGATACTGGGAATCAGACAATGCACTGGGTCTACCTGATTGAATTCTATGTAATACACAAAACAGCTTCCACTTCAGGTCATAAAAGGCCTATACTGTATGCTAGGGGCTTTTGCTTTCAGAAGTGTCCCCTGGACTGCAGGGTCACTGTCTTTGGTTAGCGATTCAGTCTGAGGGGCCAAACCATCAGATACAATATAATTGACCAGGTGGATAGTGCCAAATACCACTGTCCACTTGGGGCAGAAAAAAAAACTCCTTAACAAATAACAAACAAACAAACAAACAAACAAATAAAAAACTGGTGAAAGCAACAGTGGAAACTAAGGGTTTGCCAACCATCTCAGGGCCACAAGCAGGACACTGTAGCCTAGTTACTGAATTCTGCACAATGTGGAAAGAATCTGTGTTTGTGGAAAAGGTGTATAACTGAGGCCAATTGCAGTACAGGGTATTGTCCTAGCAGGCTGTCTGGCTCTGCCAGTAGAAACCATAACTGTGCATATGCTGACCTACAAAGAGGTCCACCTGTACCTTGTGAAACCTTTCACAGATATGCTAAAACATTTGGGTGCAGAGGTTTGACAGTGCATCTGCTGAACCATCGTACCCCAGCAGATGAGTTGTCCTCAGTGAGGCCAGTCATTGGTGAGCCCACATAGGAGATTCTGTGTAAGGCAGAGATAGGTTCTTGACCTCACGTCACCCAGATGGTTGATATAACTGACCAGGTTGACATTGTCTGAGTGGAACAAGATGTGATGTCACAGAAGCAAGAAAAACTTCAGGGCCAGTTGATTGCCATCAATTCTAGCTGGCTAGTGGTTGTATCCCTTGTGTCCCTATGGCAGCATACACTCACCAACTTGTAGAAGAGAATGAGTAGAGGCCATCCATAGTTTTGGAGAACAGGTTACTGACATTGGTCACTAAGCAGATAGTCCCATATCGTGTACTATGTGTACGTGTCCGACATGCACACATATGAGAAGAAGAAAGATGATATTTATTGCAAATACTGTGTTACACCACAACTTGACTTTGTTGAAGGTTTTTGCATGTGTAAGCGAGCGTGTATACAGATGTGTAAGCTGTGGCAGTTAGTACAAGTGAAATAGAACTGTATATATTTCACAAGTCAACATAAGGCTTCAGTTGACTTCTAACATCACTTCAAATATGAAAGACAAGCTTATTTTAAGTGCTGGAATGTATCTTTGGAGAAAGAAGAATACTTTGAAGTGTGTGAACTACAGAACTAATCCTGGGCCTCAGTCTATAGTCTACAGAAACTGGGGGCAGTCACTGACCTGCGTCCCCCTGGCTGCCGTTGAGCGTCTCACCAGTGCTGCTCACCTCCTCCCCGGGTTTATCACCGGGTTTCAACTTCTTCCGGGTCATGTGGCCACGGAAACCTGCCTGGATCTTGGCAGCTGCCTTGTTGGCCTCTGGGTCATCCAGGGGGATGTCCATGATGTCCTCTTCTTCCTGAGGCTGGCTGCTCTCCTCCTTTGACCACAATAACCAAGCAGGACAAGTTAAGTAACCAAGACATTTCCATTGCTGTTTATTCTAGAAATCTCTAGAAATGTTTCCACCACAGTGTGGTGGGCTTAGTCTGCTCACCAACTGTCTTAACCCTCTTCAAAATTACTCCATGCCCTACCCAGTGTGTACAGAGAGCTATATAGTGCAAATTTATAACAGTCTCACTTTTCAGTTGCAGAAAAAGACATCAATACACATTAAAAGGAAGCTCTAATTTTGGAACTATAAAAAGAACTCAGAAAAGTAATTAAGGCCCCAAACATTTAATCATTTACAGAAAGAGGATTATAATTACCTAACCTTTCCAGAGCTAAAAACATGTTACACAGGATATAATTTTCTGAAAACGAGGACATGCAGCTATCCTTGTCTTCCGGGTTTGTGTTGGTGGGATTTGGCTATACTGAACTAAGTGTTCATGAAGCTTGCATTTGTGAGCCCATGCATTCTCCCACCAAGCATCTGTAAAGGCGGTGAGCAGAGGATGAGTGACAGGGCTGAAACAGCCTCTGGGTGGGTGAAGCGTGGAGCCACCCACTGAATTAAAAATTAATCAGCTCCTTTTCATTTTGTTGCACATTCTGACATTTGTTTTTATCCCACCTCATGGACAAAGGTAGGGGTGTTATGCATTCTTGAATTCTTAAATAAGCATTCATGTTTTCTGCCAGTGATCATGTAATCTTCCTCAGCCTTTCCAAATGATTTATTTAAGTTATAGTGTGACTAGAGATAACCAAAATAATGCATGGATATGCCCCTGTTTGCAAGTCTAGAGCTGAACTTTCATAAAACAATCACCTTTTCTTTTTTAAAAATAAATAAATGAATAAATAAATAAAAGCCACATTCTCTTCAAAGCAAATTTCACTGTGGCAACAAATAGTAAGTGCTAAGGGAACTGCTTTCAAACATTATCATGTATTACTGGCAACTAAAAATAATGAGGTACATCACAATATCACTCTCTTTGTCAAATATAATTCTTTGTGCTATTTTGCACAAACTAGAGATGCTAGACTTAAAATATTTAATTATTTAAATCATCAGAATCGAAACACTTCAAAGTTTCAAAGTCTTTACCGAAAAGACAAAATCAACGGACCATCCAGATTGCGTCATTCTTAAGTCATACAATTTTCCCTCATGTTCGTGATCTGGATTCTGAACATTTTCACCCACATTTACTTTAAAGGTCTAAAATCCTCACAAATCCCTGATACAATTACAATACACATTACTACATCATGATGTAAACCTAGGAACCTGCAATCACAGCTAGTGACTGCATTAATTTGACCTTTTTTTTCCCCCATTTATTCATTGATTTGTTATGCTAATGCCATGATTTAACACCCACAGCAACCTTGTTTGGAACTTATTTAGAAAGGTCAGTGTTCAGAAAACACAAAAGACAAAATAAGGTTTGTTATGAGGCCAATATTAACAATAACTCAAGGTAACCAACACTGTGAATTCCTAATAGGGACAATCTCCATTTTTTTTTCTTGTCAGATAACATTTCATTAAAAAAAAAAGTCTGAATCCCTCAAATAATTAAGTATACTAGCTGTTGATCTGTGTTCTGAACATTTTCACCCAGATGACCTTTTTTTTCATAGGGGCTAGGGCTGGACACTTTCAACACAAAATAACACCTTAAAATTACTATTGGAGTATGTCTCACAGGGTGTAAACCTGTGAACCTATTCCGTCACAATTAGTTATTGTGGTTCTTTTTTCTCATCCATCCATCCATCCATCCATTCATTATGCTAATGACATGATTTATCAAAACACCCACAGCAAAAAATGTTTTAACAAAAATCAAGTATGACTCCTCATTTGCAAATTTAGGAATACCAGATATCGCAAAGACCATGGTTAATAATAATAATTCAAGATAACTGATTCCCTAATGGGAAACTGAATTTATTTATTTAATTATTATTTTTTATTATCACGCATCATCTCACAAACATTTCTGAATCTGTGGTATATCACTTATCCAGTACTTATCTTACTACCAGAGGTCACTAAAATGCAACATTTCGAAACATTAAACCATGTGTAAATCCTTCAAGACGTTATTGTGCTAGTTATTTGGTTCTATCTAAACAAAAAACCTTCAAAAAGATGGCAAAAGATTTGGATTTCGAACTGAAAAGCGATGTGCAATAACAGCGTTCTGCAGCGCCCTCTAGAGGACGACTGTGGAGGTGAACTCAGGAAAATCACATTAAAGTAAAAAAAAGAAAAACAAAAAACATTTGTTTTCAAACATTACAGAATATGCAAAAGTAGCGCTTTCCATTGCGCCATTTCTCATGATATATATAATATCTTGTCGTACGACTCGCACACGGTCACGAGCAGGATGCCAATGCATTTAGCACTGAAAAGCTGAGAAGTTACACAAAATTATGTGCAAGTGCACGCGATCACCGTTGTCTCCTTAGTCTCGCTTGTCGTAGAAACCTTAAATAAGTTATAGTCATGCGGTGTTACAGATCACCCGTGAATAGTTCTCCATAAAAGGCAGACGTGTACTTACGCAGTGGCAGTCCATGCTGATAAATATGTTCTTTTCTGGACTAATAGACGAGAAAGGTGATGCCAGAGAGATTGGAGCGCGCGCGCCTCTCACCCAGCTCTGCTTATTATTCTCGAGCTGAGGTGGGTGGAAAGGAGGAGCGGGGGAGAGAGAGGGAGGGAGGGAATAAAGGAGAGAGAGAGAGAGAGAGAGAGAGAGAGAAAGAGAGCACACGTCTAAAATATATTTATCTCTCACTATCACTATATTGTCCCTTCTATTATCACTCTCTCTCAACTGACATGACTTTTCAGTGTAAGATGATCGTTGTTACATTCGTTGTTACATACTGTATAGCCAAGCCTAACATAGAAATAACAAAACACTTCTACATAAAACATGCCTTACGTGTCATATAAAAATAAATAAATAAATAAAATTATAGACTTCGGTGAACTTCAGTGTTGTCACCGGGAGGTTAATCCAGCCAGTAGGACCACCTTGGGTGAACACATCTGAAGGACCAATTGTAATGAGTCTGCATGAAAGATTGGTCATGAGAAAGTTGTCAAGCGGACCGGGAATCGCACCGTGGTACTAAATCCGAGACTACCTGTAGGAGGTGGTCTGAGTTCGTTTAAACTGGAACTGAACCGATTCCCATGAATGTGAACACAACTCGTACTCAGTTCATGAAGTAAAGTAACCTGCGCATGGGGTAGTTTCCACACACACACGTGAACCACGAGGGGCAGGGGAATGTTGTGGGACACAGAAGAGGTCCACTGCTGCACAAATTATCTGCTGTGTATAATAGCACCAAAATAAATAAATAAATAAAAACCCAGAAAATATGGTGAGTCGCGTTGTGTTCTCCAGGAGCGTTTGTAATGACGTAAGATGAACACAAACGCACCGGGGTTCGATAGAATCAAGTGAGTCTGAAACCAGACCAGCGCTTTGAAGGGCGCCGGGCAAAATCGCAGAAAACGTGCCAAGTGTGAAAACCACCTAATTGTACTCTGCTGGGATTAGGATTACCAGGATCCACGCCTGGGAGTGATGTCCGGAAATACGCATGCAGTGACCGGGCCACCCAGTCAGGCTCAGTCTGAATCGTGGAGTCATCTTGAGAATCGACCAATCAAGATGAAGGGTGGGGGTCAAGTGCAATGCCAGGGTGGTTGGGATGCGATGGACAGTCTTAGATGGCGTAGACCCTCGGAATGGAAATGAATAAATGAATGAAAAGGATAGAGTATCACTGATGCAAAGCACTAATCTACATCAAACCCCTGGAATGTTTTTATTTTATTTAATTTTTTGTCTGCACTCATCGCACACTGTAGAGTATGCAGGTCTGGGATGAATATTGGGGCTGGGGGTTGGGCTGATAAGATTAGACAGATGCCTGTAGTGTGTTTTAATGTAAATGTAAATGTTTTTGTCTTTCCGCATGTAAATGTAAGTGAAGCGTTTACAACAAAGAATGGTCTTAAATTTTTCTGTTTATAGCTTGATAGCTCTGTATTGGTAACATATAAGAAACTATCTTAGCAATTTGGTTATTGAAGATAACTTTGAGGCTTTGAAAATAAATGTCTTCTATATTCATGCAAAAGGTAGCAAAGGAATGATTTTATCATTATGCTGCTCTGACTGCTTGTGATAGCTGGTTGTGATATTAGATAGGAGGGATTAAATGTAATATCTATAAATAACTCAACAGTAATACGATTAGGGCTGAACAATGTGTGCTTAGTCCGTCGACTGTACTTGGACTTGTATATAATCCAAAATCAATTCGGTGTGTTCATTGCAACCGCAAAGGTATTTTATATGCATCTTCTCAATCAGCACTAATGATGCATTACGGATGTGTCAGTGAAGCAGACTGAGAAATATCAGTCCAAATGGAGCTCAATGGCAGCAACGTTAGATGTATGCTGCTTTTCCATATGGTGTGTTTGTTAGATTCTGATGGTGCAGGTTTATGCCAGAAAAAGCTCTCTTTGGACCCACAAAAAAAAAAAACACCTTCCACTTTTGGTCTTTACCATTCCTAATCCTTATACCATATATTTTATTGTACATATAGTAATAATATTTTTATAGTAAATTGTACTGTACAGAACTGTAGGTAGGGCGTTGTTCAAAATCAGGAGTCGGGACCAGCTGTGAAAATCAGAGACACGTGACGTGCCATGGTGATGCTTAGAAACATTCCTCTAAGGAGGCATTGGTAACATTGACAAATTATAGTTTTAGCACTGCAAAACAGGATGGGAAAACATTGCTATAGTTCTTATGTCAGCATCAGTGTAGCTTCATCCATTAACACAGCCTACACGAATGAACTTAATTCCCAGACAACATACTAGGCGTACTGTCCCTTGCCTAGAGGCACTAAGAAATTGCTTATTATCCAGCTTTGCTTCTGCCAGGACCATGTGGTGCTTCTCATTTTAAAAAAAGCTCCTACCGTGTGCTAAAAAAACATGCTGAAAACCTGGCCTGCATGTCTAGACGCTCAAAAGATATTTCTCCTCTGACCCGTTTGCATTCTGCCAAAACGCAGCACCAAATCCATCCATCCATCCTTCCAGTCTCAACACACTGGAGCATTACATATTTCCCCTACTGCCATTCTCTAACCAGATTAACTTGTGGGGGGAAAAAAACACCATGGAGACAAAAAATATCTCAGTGTTTTGCTATTTGTTAAATATTGAATTTCATCCAGATTTCTGGAATGTCAAAGACGAGAAGAACTTTACATCAATGGCAGGATGAAGATAACCATAAGTACTGTGCCTGAAATGTAAAAGTTGCTGAAAGTGATATATATTAGATTAGATGACCTACATTGTAAAGAAGGAATGAGACAGAAAGAGAACACACTGCACAGATCTAATTGCTCCTTGTAGATCACACACTAGTTTACCTAGTTGCTTTCTTGAAAAAAAAAAGATATATATATATATATATATATATATATATATATATATATATATATATATATATATATATATATATATATATATACCTTGAGTTACAGAAGAAATGGCTGGTATCATGTTTCCGTGGCAACACTTATAAATCCTCCACCAAACTTCCAAGAATCATATAGAATTTTACCTTACATTTTTCAATATTTTCTGAAATCACTGAGATGAGACTCTCCATTGTGATTCATATCTCTACTGATAGCATTGTAGCACTGAGTGATTGGACCTGTGTGTCGGAATGATGCAGTCTGTTACCCAGAAACGGAACTATTTCAGGGGCATCTTCAATCACCTATCTCTCGAGACCAGAATAGAGGCACCTCGCTGTTGATCAGACATGTCCTTGAGGTTTTTATTTTTAAATATCAGCTTGGGACAAAAATTGGAACAGCCTAAATCCAGGATAAGGTCATCACTTATCCTGGATTCTCTGTTTGCCAAAAAATGTTTCAAATTCAGATAAAACACTATTTCTACATCTTACCTGTTGGTCCACCTCCTTGTTCTCACTTTCAAGTATGGGCTCATAGACCACATCCTCTTGATGTTCAGACTCTTCATAATCTGTAGCTGTTTCCGTTTCCACTGGGTGCTCTTGTGAATCTGTAGCAGATTGTTTATAGTTGACCTCCATGTCCTGCTCAGTTTCCTCAGATGTAGGAACAGGAAGCGTTGCTTTAGATTCATGAGTAAATGTACTGTAAAACAAATTGTCTTCCAGTGTGTCAGGTGCATTCACACCATTACTTCCTTCATCAATGTCACTGGTATCCTCAACTTCATCTACATTTTGAGATGTTCTAGTGCCATCCTTGTTCACGTCCTCATCTGAAAAGCCAGTGGGATTGTCCACCAGGCCTTCCATATTCTCCACAGGAATCGTTTCAAATATATCTTTGGGGTCAGTCTGTTTATCATCATTTGTCTCATCTTCCTGAATATCAGTCTGAGAATCTCTTTCATCAGTGGCAGCAATGATATCACTGACACTTTCAAAATCATTATGTTCCTCCTGAAGTTCAGATGCTACATTCACAAAATCCTCAATTTCTGGCTTATCTTTGTTTCTCCTGTCTGTTAGACTGTCTTTTTCCAGAATGAACGATGATTCACTCATAGCTTCAGCTGCCAAAATGTCACTTGCTTGCTGGTTTTCAACCCCCAATGGTATTTCATCTGTATTTGTTTCATCAAAAGTTTGTGCCTCTTCTGACACACTGATACTTTCTGCTCCTTCGTTTAAATGTAGCTGCTCAACATGATGAATTTCTGGCCCAGCATCATCAAATAAAGTATTAGTCATTTCTCTGACATCTTCAGAAAGATGACCAGTTTCATCAATTTCGTCCTCTTTAACAGGGGATGCAATTGTTTTTTCATTACAAGAAATGTCATTTAATTCTTTATCAACATCCTGTTCAACATATACTGATGTCTCAGTACCAGTCAGAGTGAATTCATCATGGGAATCTAGGACATCTTGCTCAACTAGGACAGGGTCTGGGCTTTCTGAAGGTGGAATAAAACCTGCATCAGCTCCAGTCACGTCTCCGCTGCCCTCAGTGTGCTCCTCTTCCTGCAAAGTAGACTGCAGTTCTTCAGAGCACACATCTACATCTGCGAGACCACGATATGATGACAGGGTTACAGGATCGAGCTCTTTTTCTGCTGTCTCATTTTCGTCATCGACACTGGCATGCTCCGGCACATTTTGTAGCATTTGCTTTTCAACCTTTTCCATTTTATTCAGTTCTTCAGCGCATATGCCAACATCTGCAGTTCCTCTGTATGAATTTAACTCCGGATGAAGTTCAGAATCAGACTCTCCTGATTCGTCCTCTGATTTATTTAGCTCATTGTTTGCCTGTGGTTCCCACTCTACAATGTCTTTAGGGGCATCAAGGGTCTCAGGTGAAGGGGAGGAGTTCTGACTTGACTGGGTAATTTTGTCTTCATTATTTTCATACAAATCAGATTGAAAATCTCTTTCTCTGAAAGGTGACATTTAAATATAAGGACAATTAAGTAGCAGTTAAGTGTGATTCATAATGGAGGCTCAGTTAATGCAGGAGCCCAAACAAGCATCACAATGAAAATTCATTACTGATCCTGTACAGCAGGTGTGGATGTCTAAACTGGTACTGTAATTAGTCTTTTGAACCAGCGACTTTACTAGTGTGCGACTGAAAATCTATCTTGATTAAGGTACAATTCACTGTTGTGGTTCATAATGCTCTCAAAGTTAAATATACTACACTTCAGGTAAAGCCATGAAATATGGAAACTCTCAAGAAAGTAAAAACTGAAGTCATTTCACATTTTATTTCCTACATTCTGTCCATCATTTTTAATCAACAGAAACTGGATCTGAACTGAATGATGCTGCCTCTCCTGTCAAGTCATGGAGAAATCAGACTCACTCATTTACAGAGCTTCCAGTTTCTTCGTCTGGACTGCACATTTCCTGGTTTACTGCATCCTGAAAAAAAATACAAATAAAAAGACAAACCTAGAACAGTGCTAAATGATGATAAATAAATACTTGCTTGAGGATACTGCAAAATCTGTTCAAACCCACGCTGAAGGAATCATTGTTGGAGATCCTGTGCTCGATCAGTCCACCCCATTTAGCTGGATCAAGGCCACCTTCTGGAGAAAAGAAATTGCAAACTACATAAAAGGTTATATATATATATATATATATATATATATATATATATATATATATATATATATATATAAACTGAAGGGTATTGTCAGTAAGGCAGTAGTGCATTATCAGTAACCTTAAAATCATTTAGGAGAATATGCTATAGCCCAAAACATGGTCTTCTCACTTATAGATGAAGCTTTCATTTAAACTTAGGGGAAGATGCACTAATTAAGGCAACCAAGCCTTCATTTAAGTAAAGGTTGACACTAAATATTTCTAATATGATTAGTTTTCACCTACGATATGTTCAGTATTTCAGAAATTCTGTATGCAAAAATGTTACATTAAACACGTCAATAAAATCTACATCCATCCATTTTCCATACTCTTTATCCTACACAGGGTCACGGGGGAACCTGGGGGCATATTACAGAAATGTTCTATCTTAAATCTTAAGTTAAGATCTGATAAGTTGAATTAGGATTTTTCACAAATTCGTATTACAGAAGCAAATCTTAACTTGATTTAAGATTCTTATCTTCTTCTTATCCATTCATTTTCTATATCATTTATACTACAGGGTCACAGGAAACCTGGAGCAGGGAGCAGGGGCACAAGGTGGGGTACAACCTGGACACCAATTCATACACTACGGACATTTTGGACATGCCAATCAGCCTACCATGCATGTCTTTGGACTGGGGGAGGAAACCGGAGTACCCGGAGGAAACCCCCACAGCACGGGGAGAACATGCAAACTCCGCACACACAGGGCCGAGGCGGGAATCGAACCCCTAACCGACCAATAACCACTAACCGACCGTGAGCCCGGATTCTTATCTTATCTTCCAAATCTTATCATATCTCTAGTTAAGAATTCTTAAACTGCTCCATCAAGTTCAATAATCAACTCTCAGGTCCGTTACCAAGCAACCAACTACAACCAACAACTGTGAAGTACACTTTTGAATAAAATGGAGTATGTTGAATAGTAAAATCACTTGCACTATGCCTGGTAACGCTCCGTGACAGTTCGTTGGCTTCTGAAATGTTAGTCGCAATTCTTGTGCAAACTGTATTATCATATTTCATGGAAGTCTGTAATTATTTTTTGTTGTGAAAGCACAGTACATCATCTGGGTACTCCAAAAGTCTTTCCACCATCAAACATCACAGTTCTTCATCTTGTATCAATATATAATAAATGTAATGCCATTCTCAGACATGGTGATTGTAATGTGACTGTTATTGTTGGCTTTAAGTTTTAAGTTAGGAAACCAGTGGGGTTGTCCTAAAGTTAAGACACTTTTTAGGATTTTTTGTCATGTTAGGATGCTTCTGTAATACCCTTTTCCAATCTGTAGCTAAGGTAAGATAATGTACTTTGGACATGTTATTCCTAAGTGCTTTTGTCCTACGTTTACATGGACAATAATATTCCAATATTAACCCGATTAAGAAAATACGCTGATTAAGAAACTACTATGTAAACAGCGATAATTGATGACCTTAATCCGGCTAAAGTCATATTCTAAGTAAACACAAATCGAATTAAGACATGTTTAGTATTCCTATTTTAGTCGCATTATCGAAGTGCATTGTAGACATGTACACACCTTAATCACACTAGTAACGTTGTATGGGAATTTTCACCACATTTTGCGACAGGACACGTACACAAAAATTTTCTTTCCATTCAGCTTCATCAAATTCCATTAAAACAACTCTTTCCCACCAGTCCTTACTTTGTGCTCACATCCAGTACCTCTGAGTTTGTCGTGGTGGTGTGAATGAAATGGGAATTTGTATCCACGGCTGTCTATTTACACGTATAGCACGGCAAATAATGAACTGCACTTGAAGCTTTCATAAAATTAAAAATGAAACACTCAGAACTGTATACAGTACCATAACGAAGACGAACTGTATGTTGATACATGAAATTCTGGAAGGAACGTTGGACAGCGTGGCGTGGGGACGTAATGACGAGTGCCATTAATCGATCTATGTTCTATAACATGTAAAACATGAACATGAAAGGAATGTCCTAAAAGTGACTAATGTATACAATCTTAATCAGAATATTGTCTTATTCAGAATAAGGTCAATAATTAGATTACTGCTGTCCATGTAAACGTGATCAGTGAGGTCCTAACTAAAATCACCATGGTTACCAAACAGATAAGATAGGATTCTGTAATTAGGCACTTTCTGTAATACACCCCCTGGAGCCTAACCCAGGGAACTCGGGGTACAAGGCAAGGGGCACCCTGGACAGAAATCCCATAAGGCAATAGGGAGAACATACGAAACCCAAGCTCAGAATTGAACTTGTGACTCTGAAGCTATGAGGTGGCCTTGAAATAAAGCTATTAAATAGTCATCTATTATCAAAACATGCTGAACAGCCACTCTACACACTACTGAAGGAAATTACCCTCTCTTTTCTGGAGAAGTGCTGTAAAGTATTGTGCAGCGAAGGTGGGGATGTCTTCAGGTTGATCTCTCAGTACCTCTCTGGCGAGTCCCTCTAGAATGTTCCCAAACCCACGAGGAACTCTCAGGGCGGTGTTCGAGAAAGGCACGGCCATTTCTCAAATAATCAGCCTCCAACATAAGATAGGAACAGTGTGAAAACAACCATGAAACACATATGGTACTGTACAGCTAACTTTAAAATAAAATAAAATTTGCTTATTAGCTGGATTATTTATGAGATCCCTGCAACAACTTGGGGCCCAGTTTCACTGTAAAGTTAACATGATCTTAAGTAGTAAAGAAAGAGTTTAATCTTAAGTAGTGATGATCTTTAGGCTGTGATGCTTGGGGAACATTCAGGCTAGAGTAGACCATAACACTACAGTATTGTAATAGTGTGTGTGTGTGTGTGTGTGTGTGTGTGTGTGTGTGTGTGTGTGTGTGTGTTTGTATGTGTGTGTGTGTGTGTGTGTGTGTGTGTGTGTGTGTGATATATATATATATATCAGAAGTATCTATCAGAACGATAGTGTCACTGAGTCCTATATGTAGTAAATAAGATACGACCCATAATGATGTAGAAGTACTTTGACACAGCTGTCTAGACTTCTTTAAGCTTATTTCGCTTGATAGCTAGCAGTGTTTACAATTTTGCAGTTTGACATTCAATCCAGAGATGATATCATTAAAAAAGTTTGCAAACGTAATCGTTACTATTTAATTTATTATTGTTTTTTGAAACGTTTTACAGCATGTCATAACGCCCCGCTAATACCATATTCATTTTTCAAGCCTTACCGTTCCGTTTCCAAAACTTCTACTTGTTTGGTTTACAAGCATTGCTACGCAACCGAGACTACGGAAAGTAACGAGGGTCTAAAAGAAAGCGTGTGACTAAAATGAAACTGGTCATTACGGATGTTTACAATTTGGGATTTCGGGGTTCAGAGTCTTTCCTGAGCTCTGTGTTAAACTCTAGGCGCTAACGAATATTTTTGTGCTTACTTTTATGCGTTTGTGCTTCCTTGTTTTAGTTTACTTATTTTCTGTTGCACTGATTCTCAAAATTTTGTGACCCCCTAGAATGAATAAATACCACAGACCTCCCCAGTACACAGAATCCTTATTTAAACTCTTTATTTAAATATTTACAATAATATTATAGCTATTGATTGGGGTCATACAGCTTTTTATTCCAGAAGCTTCCACAAGATACATTAGGATGATTCATCCATAAATCTTCTATACTGCTTATCCTTCAGGGTCACGGGGAACCTGGAGGCTATCCCAGGGAGTATCGGGCACAAGCAGGGCACAATCACATTCACACACCCATTCATACACTACGGACATGCCAATCAGTCTACCATGCATGTCTTTGGACTGGGGAGGAAACCGGTGTACCTGGAGCATGGGGAGAACATGTAGACGCTGCACATGCAGGGCAGAGGTGGGAATCAAACCCCCAACCCTGTATTATTATTATTATTATTATTATTATTATTATTATTATTAATAATAATAATAATAATAATAATAATAATAATAATAATAATAATAATAATAATAATAATGGATTTAAACCATTTAATTCAATTCTGGATTAAAACCATTTAATTCAAATGACCAGACAATCAAAGAGTCTAATATTTATATATAGTATGTTTGTTTGTTTGTTTGTTTCTTAAATTATAATAGGACAAAAGGACTAACATATCCACTGTGGTAGGAGAATTGCTTTGTACACTATATGACCAAACGTTTGTAGACACCTGACCATCACACCCATATGTGGTTCTTCCCCAGACTGTTTCCACAAAGTTGGAAATACAGAATTGTATAGGATATATTGTCTTTGTATGCTGTAGCATCACAATTTCCCTTCAATGGAACTAAGGGGCCCAAACCTGTTCCAGCATGACAATGCCTCTGGGCACAATGTAAAAGCTCCTGGAAGACATGGGTTGCCAAGTTTGGTGTGGAAGAATTTGAGTGGCCTGCACAAAGCCTGACATGAATCCCACTGAACATTTTTGGGATGAACGGAAACACAGACCGCACCCCAGTCCTCCTTACCTGACATCACTAATGCTCTTGTGGCTGAATGGGCAAATCCTCACAGCCATGCTCCAAAATCTAGTGGAAAGCCTTCCAAGAACAATGAAGATTAGTATAACAGCAAAGGGCACTAAATATTGAGCAGGATGTTCCACAAGCACATATGTGTGTGATGGTCAGGTGTCCACAAACATTTGGTCACATAGAGTATACTTCTTAATATAATGCAAAATAAATTGTATTAATGAAACCCATTTTTAAAATAATAATATAAAAATGAAATATAATAAGTACTATATATTTTATTGAATACATTACTGTTAAAAAATTTCTGCATATTTCTTTACAAATGTTGAAACATATACATTTTCAAAAGCTAAAAAGAAAGGAAATAAACCCAAACTTAAAAAAGAGCATACTATATATATATATATATATATATATATATATATATATATATATATATATATATATATATATATATATATATATATATATATATATATATATATATATATATATATATATATATATATATATATAAGCACTACAAAAACCTGTCACACACTTCTCATGGTTGCCATAACATTTACATTATTTTAATTACTTATATATTTAAATAGACTAATTAAGTGCATCTGTGGAGTATGTGATGACGGCATATTCAGAGGTCGTGCTTAATTTCCTGCTGACCTCTCTGGGGTGAACATGTAGTCTGTCAGCGGAGCGACAAGCTTGTAGATGAGATGCACCTGTGGCCTCTTCCCTCCATCTCTGCACACACAGGAACACAGAAGCTTGTTACTTTATGTATAAAGCATGTGGTGAGTCATATTTCATGTTATTGAGTCCATACTACAAGTACTGAAGCTGTTATTACAAGTCTGTTATCGAGTGGAGATTGGCCATGGAGTCCTGTGAGCTCTGGAATGCTGGAGTTTCGCACAGAGATCACGATGTCGGCGTAAGGGACTTCATGATCACTCTGGCAGTCTAAAAGAAAAACAACTTGTATCTTGTATCTTGTATCTTGGATGCAATGTTATAGATGATTTGTTTCATGACTAAGTGTTCACTTCTTAAAATGCAAGATTTTAATAAACCTCACCTTGTACTATGGGTTTGTGGATCGTTCCATCATTTTTTGCTCTTGTGCTTTGAAAAAGTTAAAATATACAGAGTTAGTAGGTAAATGTGTGGTGGTCTGGGAAAACTTTTCAAATGGTCAAATTTGGACATTTTTCTACTATATAAAGTTTTGAAAACTACAAAATTTCCTAATGTGTAGTGGGTGTGTTTTTTCCCCTTCTTTTTCATGTATCTCAACCTAAATGAAGTTATAGTTATATTAGTTTAAAATCTGGCTAACCCGAAACGTGAAACGTGAGAATTTCGCATGTAAAGATTTGATTTCAATTCCACTGAAAGACGCCACATCTACCTCTACATTTATAATTTAATTTACTTATAAAAACAAGAAAAACAACATTACTGCCCAACTTGACTGAACCATAAGGTTAGAATGGAAAACAACTTTTATTCTCACTTTTATTATCAACATTAGTTTCTGTCTAATCAACTGAGATCAAAGTCACTCGGATTTAAACATTTTGCCATCTCGACTGATCTCTGTTTGTGCTAACATAAAATTTCTTTTCTGTTGGCTAAATTTCTTTTTATTAGATCAGTAAAAAAAATATGTAAATTTGTACAGAGTGTGTAAGTGTTCTTCTCAGTTTTGATGATGATGATGTGATGGTGCAGGACCATTACAGACATTTTACAAGTCATTATCAGATTACAAATGGCCTTCACCATTTAATTTGAATTAGACTTCAAATCATTCACCATTTGAGGAAAACAAACTTTAGGTTCTAGGCATGTATAGACATGTTTAGTCTGGCTGTTATAATTATTATTATTATTATTATTATTATTATTATTATTATTATTATTAATTAATTAATTTATTTATTTTACCAGAATGTATGTTAAACTGACTACTTATCCAACACGATCTTTTCAAGTAGACAACAAGGCAATGTTAGAAAGTAGACTAAATAAAAATAGTACAGATGTCTGTATGATGTCTGTATGTATGAGATTTTTCTGCTTTTTTGACTATTTTTCAGAACTTGGCTACAGCAACTCATGGGTTTTCCCCTGACTGCCTCGTATATATGGGTGATAGGTAATTGGTAGATAGTGAAAAGATTTGGTGGTACACTACGTCACGTTTTAGTTTTCAGAGTAACAAGACTGTTGAGACAAAAGTTTTTAAATGTTTGCCTTACTTTTCATAGATTACAGCTGATGAATCCTCAGCATCCATCAAATTCTTTCCCCTCTTTCTGTAGCATATATATATCAGCAGAAACAGTAGTGCGGCTGCTACAGACAGTGCAATTGCTGCTAATGGCCTGATCCATACAATTTCATCTGTTTGAAAATTGTGTCACATCAGTTATTTTTTATAGAGTCTGTTCTGTTTTTGTCATCCATTAGTTAGAATGATAACAACTCACCATTTTTAATGACATCAATCACAATAGTAATTTTCTGGCTGGTACAATGCTGGTTAGTGTGGCATGTGTATATTCCTTCATCTTCTTCTGTAATCTTACTCCATTCTACCAGTGTGCCACTGATCATTTCTGTGACATTTGCATCATCCCTCATCCATTGGCCTTTACAATGTTGGTTGGTAGAAAGACATTCCAGTTTTAGTTTGTCTCCCACACCCAATTGGATGGAGTGTGATGATTGGCCTCTGTCTAATAGGTTTAACTCATTCTCATTTTGGTAAATCGCCACTTTCATGGCTACATCTGAAACAGAAGAAAGCGGATTTGAGTCATTTGTACAATGTACAATGTGCGAGTCTACATGATGTGAGTAATGCATTTTTCTTGACCTACCTTGAGTGACTTTAGGAGGAACAACTGGTAATGCAGTCTTATCTACCACAAACATGATCATGAATGAACACCAAATTAACACCACAGATAAATCTGCTTACTGACTAGAACAGTGGTCTTTACCTAAACGTACTATTTCCTACCTGGAATTTGAAGTGATATGAGCCGCTCAAGGTTCTGAGGGAGATCTTGATGATCGCTCTTCACAGAAAAACACGAGTAGTTATACAGGGTCTGTTCCAGGGTCAGATTAAGAGTTCGCAAGCTCACAATGCAGATGTCTTCACTCATGTTTTTTTCTATTGTATGCCACAAACAGGTGGCACATGTTGGCGTGTCTTCCCATTTCCAGCTACCACGAATGAAACCAGAGGAGCAGTTGTAGGTGCAGTCTAAAGTAAGCTGCTCTCCTAACGTAGCTTTAATAACTTCAGGGGTTTCGGTAGTTTTTCCACATGCAGCATCTGAGAAAGAAAGATAAATTCATTAGCAGGCAGTGAGCAATACAGTGGGATAATTATACTGTACCACTATTGACTACTCACTAGAAGAGGGCAATAAGACAATACCTTTGATTCTAAAATGAAGGAGCAGAGCCACATGAAGCAGAAACAACAACATGGTACAAATGCAAGAATCTGATATTTCCTGTCTCTGTAAAAGCTCAAAACTCTTTGTGAAAAAAAGAAATAATGGAACATGTGAATGCTTTGTTGTACTCCTCCTTTTGAGGTTGAACAATTTCGTTAAAACTCCTGCCTCCAGGAAATGACAGCCGCTGAAGAACTGCGGTTTACAGAGGTGGGAAGAAAAGAAAATAACAAGTAACTTTGTTACTATATTTAAGTCTGGTGTTTAAATATCTGTGCTTGCTTTTTTTTTTCAACTAATACTTTTGATTTTTTCTTAACACAACTTATTAAGTATTTTTGCACTTACAGTGAGGGACAAAAGTATTTGATCCCCTGCTGATTTTGTATGTTTGCCCACTGACAAAGAAATGATCAGTCTATAATTTTAATGGTAGATTTATTTGAACAGTGAGAGACAGAATAACAGCAAAAAAAAATCCAGAAAAACGCATGTCAAAAATGTTAGAAATTGATTTGCATTATAATGAGGGAAATATGTATTTGACCCCTCTGCAAAACATGACTTAGTACTTGGTGGCAAAACCCTTGTTGGCAATCACAGAAGTCAGACGTTTCTTGTAGTTGGCCACCAGGTTTGCACACATTTCAGGAGGGATTTTGTCCCACTCCTCTTTGCAGATCTTCTCCAAGTCATTAAGGTTTCGAGGCTGACGTTTGGCAACTCGAATCTTCAGCTCCCTCCACAGATTTTCTATGGGATTAAGGTCTGGAGACTGGCTAGGCCACTCCAGGACCTTAATGTGCTTCTTCTTGAGCTACTCCTTTGTTGTCTTGGCCATGTGTTTTTGGTCATTGTCATGCTGGAATACCCATGGACGACCCATTTTCAATGCCCTGGCTGAGGGAAGGAGGTTCTCACCCAAGATTTGACAGTACATGGCCCCGTCCATCATCCCTTTGATGCGGTGAAGTCCTGTCCCCTTAGCAGAAAAACACCCCCAAAGCATAATGTTTCCACCTCCATGTTTGACGGGGGGGATGGTGTTCTTGGGGTCATAGGCAGCATTCCTCCTCCTCCAAACATGGCGAGTTGAGTTGATGCCAAAGAGCTCCATTTTTGTCTCATCTGACCACAACACTTTCACCCAGTTGTCCTCTGAATCATTCAGATGTTCTTAGGCAAACTTCAGACGGGCATGTATATGTGCTTTCTTGAGCAGGGGGACCTTGCGGGCGCTGCAGGATTTCAGTCCTTCACGGCGTAGTGGGTTACCAATTGTTTTCTTGGTGACTATGGTCCCAGCTGCCTTGAGATCATTGACAAGATCCTCATGTGTAGTTCTGGGCTGATTCCTCACTGTTCTCATGATCATTGCGACTCCACGAGGTGAGAGCTTGCATGGAGCCCCAGATCGAGGGAGATTGACAGTTCTTTTGTGTTTCTTCCATTTGCGAATAATCGCACCAACTGTTGTCACCTTCTCACCAAGCTGCTTGGCAATGGTCTTGTAGCCCATTCCAGACTTGTGTAGGTCTACAATCTTGTCCCTGACATCCTTGGAGAGCTCTTTGGTCTTGGCCATGGTGGAGAGTTTGGAATCTGATTGATTGATTGCTTCTGTGGACAGGTGTCTCCCTTTAAGAGTGTGCTCCTAATCTCAGCTCGTTACCTGTATAAAAGACACCTGGGAGCCAGAAATCTTTCTGATTGAGAGGGGGTCAAATACTTATTTCCCTCATTAAAATGCAAATCTAATGCAAATCAAATCAAAATCAAATGCAAATCAAAAATTTTATAACATTTTTGACATGCGTTTTTCTGGATTTTTTTTTTGTTATTCTGTCTCTGTCACTGTTCAAATAAACATACCATTAAAATTATAGACTGATCATTTCTTTGTCAGTGGGCAAACGCACAAAATCAGCAGGGGATCAAATACTTTTTTCCCTCACTGTAATACAAAAACCCTTCTACTGTCTCTTTGCTATTCGTTATCATATTCAAACATGATTGTAGACAACTATATTTTTCTATAATTATAATTTTTTTTTAAATGACCTTTTAGCATCAGACATCTTCAAGCATTTGATCTAAACTCTTAACGACTCTAAATGTTACAGCAAGAACGAGAACACTATATCACTATATACTAGTTTGTATCATCAGAGCTGCTATCACGCTAGCTAACATTTGAGAGATTAGGAATAAAGCTGTTTTTAATTAGCTTTAGCTTATGTTTCCCCAGGTTCCTAGGTGAAAGGTACGTTAATTTTGCATCAGTAACTATAATTAGCATATGATTTGAAGCAGACATCTTTTGTAAGTCATTCCTGTACTTTTACTTTCATGCCTAAAGTAAACTGAGCGAAGAAGATGAAGCCGTACTTCGACCTTTACCAGAGTATTTATTTAGAAGTGTAACTGCAATTTTATTTCAGCAAAATAAACATTTGTTTTAACATTTGTTTTTCATTTAATTTCACATTTCGTCCAAATATTACAGTACCAAATGATGATGATGATGATGATGATGATGATGATTATAGTCCTAAAATAATCCTCTATTATAGTTCTAAATAATACAGTAGTATTTTATATATACATTGCCCATTTCTCTTTTTTGGTCATGTGATTCTGTATATCATATATGGTCTTCAGTTCTAACCAACCAACAAACAAATAAATACATAATACTAAAAATATATACAGAGCAAGCCATTAAAGTTTTTTTTTTTATTTATTTCCCCTACGTAAGGATATTCAGCTGTCCCCTTCATAATTAATCAACATGTCTTCCTTTGCAGTTTGATAATTATTTTCCTAACTGTATATGGTTATTGGAGTAGAAACTCGGGTTGGTGCAGTTTGCAGAAGCACAAACGAGCCAAGTTGCACCATGATACCTTGCATTGCCATCTGTTAGTGGTTGAGTAAAAAAAAAGAAAGAAAACAGGAAACCTACCTATACTTTACCACAAAACAAGCTCCCAGTGTAACTCATCTCTGCTCCTTCTCATTGTTTCTTTTCATTTCTGTGTCTTTTGTGCATTAAGAGAACAATCAACTGAAATCATTTCCAGTATCCTCAGTTTTTTCTGACTCACTGTTTTATTGTAAATGTTATATTGCCATGTTGTAGCATATGCTAGGACTGTAGCATCCATTTGAATCTGTAGAAATATAAAACCGTGCTATTATTATAAACAAAATAGATTGCATCCTCTAGCATCCATCCTCTGTAACTGAAATGGCAGTCATTCTAGATGTGCCCTTGTCCACCTCCACACCCAGCGAGTGCCTGAACGGCTGCTGGAGGAATCGAGTTACATGGTTTGGATTTCACTTTCAATTATTGAGGCCTCTGTGTTTTCTGATAAACCCAGTGGGTCTACTGGTTCATGCAGCAGAAACTGTCCAGATGGTACAAGTGGTGAACAAGGTGTTTGGATGCTGTTCACCATGTACCGATGGTTTGCTCTCCTTCTTTACTGCCAAGTGTGGAACAAACACCTGAGGATACAAAATATCCTCGTGTCAGGTAGGCACTAGCAGCATGGTATTAAACAATTCTTAAACAGAGTTGTTTAATATTTAGGATGCATACTAGATGTTCCAACAATGTATGATTATTTTTATGGTACAGGAACAGACATAAGGGCTGATACTCTTGAGTGCCACTGTAATCTAACTAAAGTCACGCCGTGTCCTGAGGGATCCTACTTTTCATCAGGGATTTGCTTTGAATGTCCTGCAGGGCAATAGTAAGTAGGAAATTGATTTGGAAGATATTTTTTTATGTTGTTATATGTTGATTTATGTTAAGACTGTCATCTATTCTATCTTAGCTGCTATGGCAATGTATCTGCACCTAGAAAATGTCCACCAGGCACACATAATCTCCACCCTGGGAGAAGCAGCATTCAGGATTGTCAGGTATCAATCAAACTATAAAATGTCTAGTCAATCAAAATATGTAGTAGCTCCAGTTTCGATAGCATCAAACCCTATATTTGTTAATTGTACTATATATATTTATATTGCTTCATGGGTCAACAAATCATGAAGTCTTTAGCTAAAGCTCCAGTGTGCTGCCCACTTCTATGTTTTGGTTGCCTGGAAACATAAATGACTACACAGCAAAGTGGTAACTAATGTAATGTAATGTAAGAGTGCTAATTAGCTAGTTACGTGCATTAATATAGCTGTAATGAATGAGACTATGATTATTATCCTCTTTTGACAGTTTTTATTGTAGCCCATCGTGTTTGCATACCTAAAACTTGGAATGGGGTTCTTTCTGGCTGTTGAGCCTACTTGTCTGACAGGAACTACAAATAATGAACCAACAGCCCAGACATGACATCAGCTTGCCTTGAGCATTCAGGCTAATTTGTACCTGTGCTGACACACTAATGTTCTGAAATCTTAATTATCTGTCCATTACAGCCTTGTGCTCCAGGTTTGATTAGTACAGAGGATGGTGTAGATTGCAGGCTCTGCCCTGCTGGATACTCCTGTGACAGAGCAACGGGCACTCTCTCAGCATGCCAGAATGGACAGTATTCACCAGAGGGCCACACCCAGTGCCTTCCCTGTCCCTTTGGTTTTGTTTGCAAGGATGGATTTCAAAAGAAGGTATGTTTAAATCATGAACTACTAAACCTGGTTGCTTCACAAGACAACATTGGTGTTTCTTACCTCTGGCACTCCACATGAATCAATAAGGAATAACTATATGAATGTGTTTGTGGGTGTACTTTTTCAGTGTGGGCCTGGAAAGGAGCCTGACCTAAACCGAACTGAGTGCACCGAATGTCTTAAAGGCTACCACTCCACTCTGTGCAGTGCCCAGTGTGAGCTGTGCCCAGCTGGTAAAACTGGAAGATCTTTGCTTTATCATTAATTTAGGTCCATTCTATCACTTTCACCTGGTTTCCCCTAATAGAAAAACCTGTGCATCCGATCACTTTAGTGCATTTGATCACCCACTTTCACCTGGTTTCACCCAACCCAGAAATGTCATTCTGTACAAAATGTTTTATTTATTTCTCCCCCATAGGCAGTTATTGTCCTCACAGTGGTATGTCTCAGCCGCTGCCATGTCCGATGGGACAGTACACAGATGTAGCAGGCCAGAGCTCATGTAAAATCTGCAATAGTAGTGTAGCCTGTGAATCCATGGCCAGGACTGAACTGCAGCCTAGCCAGAGAAACAGAATGCCCGTCTCCTGTCCACCTGGCACACACAGAGATGGAGAGGGACCTGGCTGCACTGTCTGTCCTCTTGGTGGGTTTTTAAAATTCTAAAATATATCACTTCACACTTGTTATCCCTTATTATTAATGTATAATTGTTAAAAATCACTTTCATGGCCCAATTCTGCTTTCTTTTAGGACATTATTGTGTAGGAAGTGTTGCTATACAATGTCCAGCCGGAACATATGGACCAAAAGAAGGTCTGCAGAGAGAGAGAGACTGTACTACTTGCCCTGCAGGTAGATTCTAAGCTAACAGAGAATATATTATAAGAACATTTAGTAATGAATTTGACAGGTTCTAAG
This sequence comes from Ictalurus punctatus, assembly GCF_001660625.3. Taxonomy (NCBI): domain Eukaryota; kingdom Metazoa; phylum Chordata; class Actinopteri; order Siluriformes; family Ictaluridae; genus Ictalurus; species Ictalurus punctatus. Next base: position 8,463,183 of record NC_030432.2, on the reverse strand, counting down.
AAGGTTAGGCTGTATCATTACAAAAAAAATGTAATTTCATTCACAATATTATTAAAACACAGAGATCCCAGTTAGACAAAAATGTTGGGGTCAGTACTGTCTAACAGTGTTCCAAAAACACTTAAGGAATGTTTCCAAATGGTACATAAAATAACCAGATATCAGATTGAAGGTGTTTGATCAAAATATCCCTAGAAAAAAATACAAGATAAATAAAATTAATAATACATATTTAATAAATCACATAAAATTGTCCTGCAAAAGTATTTTCCCCCTTGATCTTTTCCACATTTGGTAGTGTTACAACCTGGAACTGAAAGTGACTTTATTAGGACCATATATCATAAATCTACACAAAATAAACATTAATTATTAACCACTTGCTATCAGAAAGCAACTTCATTAGTTGAACAAAGTCCATCTGTGTGCAAGTTCCTGTTCCTGTTCATGGAAAGCCCAGATTTTGTTAAAGAACATACCTAAACAAGTTATGAAGACCAAGCAGTAAAGCAAATCCAGGACAAGGTTCAGTATTACAAAATAGCCCAAACTAAGAAAGCCATTATTGGAAAGAAAATCCAGATGAAATCCAATTTGGAAACCCTGTGATCATGCAGGGAAAAAAAAATGATCTCTGGTCTAACAAGACGAAAAGTGATATGTTTCACCTTGGCACAAAGTGCTACATTTGGTAGAAACCCAACACAGTGTATCATCCTGAGAACACCATCCTCAACGTGAAGCATGATGGTGGTAGCATCATGTAATCACAATGCTTTACATCTATAGGGACTGGTAAAGTGGTCAGGGTTAAGGAAAGAGACTTGAGAATGATGTGGGGGTTCACCTAGCAGCAAGACAGCATGACCCTGAACATACCGCCAAAGCTAATTTGTACTGGTTCAAAACCAAAAACCTGAATATGTTAGAATGACTCAGTCAAAATCCAGACCTCAATCTGTTTGAGAATCTGTGACGAAACTTGAACATTGTTATTCACCAATGTCCTCCATCCAATTTGACAGAGCATGAGCAATTTTGCTAAGAAAAATGGGCAAAAATATCTGGATTCATATACTCAAATCCCAGAAGCTATGTAGCTGTAATTGCAAAAGTATTAACCTTTATGTCACAGCAAAATAAATAAATAAATAAATTTTATCTATCAATCTATCTATCTATCTATCTCTCTCTCTCTCTCTCTCTCTCTCTCTCTCTCTCTCTCTCTCTATATATATATATATATATATATATATATATATATATATATATATATATAAATATATTCGTATTTGTATAACTGGAAATGTTTTGTGAACTGGATTCTTAAATCAGAATGGGATGCACAATGAAATGTGATGTAAGAAGAAATGGTGTAAAACGCAATTTCACTGCTGAAATGAATGTGATTGTCTCCAGGGTTTTACTGCTTGGAGGGCACTTCCCGGAGGCCCGGTTCTCAGTTTCTATGCCCCCAAGGTTATTACTGTGAGGAGGGCACCGCTGTGCCACATGGGTCACCTTGCCCAGCTGGTACCGCAGGAGGACAACTGGGTCAGACAAGTAGGGCAGCCTGCAAGAGGTGTGCAGAGGGTCGGTACTGTCCCACAGGTAAAGTCACATACTAATACATGCATTTATACACACATCCACATACATACATACTTTAACTTCATGAACAATGTTTAGTAAATATCCTTTGTTCTTCTGGAGTATAAATTGTTGCATCAACTGCAGTCTAAAATGACTTACTTTTAAACCCACATGAACTATATTTATAGGAGCTCATATTTCCTGCCCTCAACTGTTTCCTTGCCTCTTATCTGTAGTCGTGTGTGTGATGTGGGTCAGGCTGCTGAGGGGATGGAAAACTTCCCTGATCTACCTTCCTATGTTACTGTTCCTGTTTCAACTGTCACTTTTCTTTCCATTAGTTTAATTTTAGTGTATGCATATTTATTATTTTGAACCAGTTGACTTGAATTCATATGGTGTTCTTGTAATTAGTTTTACTTGCTGTTTTAAAGCTCAGTGTCTAATTTGAAGACTTTCTCTGCCTTTGCTGGATGAATAAGGCTCCGCAGGTCCAGGTTTGCTCTGTGCCCGTGGGAGATACTGCCCAGCAGGCACAGTCATCGAAGTTACATGTCCAAGAGGCACCTTCACCCCACATCAAGGCGCTCTAAGTAATAGCATTTGTAATTTGAAATTTTATACCTCTTAAACTGATGGAAAGTGGCTTTATTTGTGTGCATTTTATAAATTGTGCAGGTGTGAAGGACTGTCTGAAGTGTCCGGGAGGTTTCTACTGCCCAGAGGGAACAAATGATCCTTTGCCTTGTCAGCCTGGCACTTTTAACCCATTGGAGGGGCAGGATGCATTGACAGACTGTAGGTTGTGTTACCCGGGCAAGGCCTGTACACAGGTAGCCCTGAAGGCTCCAGATGTTGAATGTATGTCAGGGTAGGTCCTTTAGTGAGCTCCTTACAATTTTAATTTGTGTTTTAAGGCCTGTAAACATATTTCAGTTATGAAATGCAGATGAAACTAATTTTTCTTTATTTCAGCTTTGTATGCCCACCTGGCTCAGCACGACCCAATTACCCTGCCAACTCTTGCCCACCTGGAACCCTGAGCAACAGGACAGATCTGACTGACCGCTCTCAGTGCCAGCTGTGTCCAGCACGCTATGCCTGTCTGCGAGGTGCCAGTCTACCCTCTGAGCTTATGCATTTTATAATAGCCATGATCCAATTTTTTTTATCTGCACTGTATCTGTATTCTGATTCCACTGCTCACTCTCCAACACAGGCACTGGTGGCATCCAGAGACCTCCACTCTCCTGCTTTGCTGGTCATTACTGCCCGGTTGGCACCATGTTCCCCACCCAACACAAGTGTCCAGCAGGCACCTGGAATGATCGCAGTGGGCTGGAGTCTGAGAGCGAGTGCCGGCCATGCCCACGAGGCTGGTATTGTCTGGCTGGTGTAGGCGTTCCTTCTGGAAGGTGCAGCTCGGGATACTATTGCCCAGAAGGTAGCACGTGGCTCACAATCCTTATTATAGGTTTATTTTTTTCTTTTGCTCACATCAAAATGAAAATTAACTTGCAGCAAATATACATCAATACAATAAATTCCACTTATTTCTTTATTGACTTAAACTGAAACAATACTATGAAATTCTTCTTATCAGGAACAATGTATGGCACCCAGTTTCCTTGCCCTAGAGGCACATACAGCATAAAAATGGGCAATGGTGGAAAAGAGGATTGTGTGGTATGTCCTGAAGGGTATTACTGCCAGGAGGGTTCGTCCAAACCCATACCGTGCCCTCCGTAAGTAAAGTAAAAGCCCTAGTAATCTTACTGTATATATTATGACTGAAGTGGGCTGAAACAAGTTGAATTTGGTTATCTCTGTGTCTAGAACAACATTTCGGCAGTTTAAAGGAGGCCAAAGGCCCGAGGACTGTGCTGTGTGTCCAGCTGGCTACTTCTGTCCCCACTCAGCCACAGTCCACCCCAGAGTGTGTGGGACTGGCAGTTACTCTGTAAGCACAGTTTTTAAAGTACATATATATTTTGTGGGCTGGTACATACATTTACTGTGGACTAGTCAAAATGTTACATGTTACTGCTATTTACTTTATGCATCTCAATTTGCCATTCTACACTCTCAGGATGAGGGTTCAGAGGAGTGCTTTCCATGTTTACCTGGTCACTACTGTAGTGATGAGACCACCAGTGAGGAGGCCATGCTCAGAGTGATGGTGTGTCCACCTGGTTTCCTGTGCTCTAAAGGCTTGGATCGGGATCCCCAGCGCTCAGCCGTTCTTTGCCCTATTGGCTTCTACTGCCCTGGGGGTGGTGTTGTAAGTGATCACCCAAGTGCAATGCAAAAACATAAATAAATAAATAATAACAAATCAGTGCCGTCCAAAAATATTGCCACCCTCTTTAAAAAATGGTTGTACAAAGTAAAGATTATAAACAATCATTTAAATTCTCATTTCAAGCAATAGAGAAACACATTATTTTTGCTTAACAAAAATCATATAAATGCAAAAAGTTGTCATTTCCTCCCAGTCCCCGGGAGCGCTCCTCTTTCTTATTACCATGTTTTGTATCCCCGGGGTATAAATCTGAGGTTACACGCATGTAAAATTCCTGTTATCTACTACTTTGATGCAAACCAAAAGAAGACACAGCATATTTCTTGAACTGCACAGTTTAAATCTATCTATGTTTATATTTGAGCCCAAAATAGAACTTCTTGTAATAATAATAAAATATAACCTGTGTGTCATTTTTATATATAATTTTTTTTGTCTATTTTCATGAAGGGTGGCAATAATTCTAGAGGGCATTGTGTGTTTCATCGGTCATTGCATTCTCTACATTTCTGCTTTGTGCAGAATCCAAATCCCATACCATGTCCCAATGGCACCTACAGTCGGAAACCAGGACTGCGGGACCCTTCAGACTGCACCGTGTGTCCGGTGGGAATGTACTGCTTCTCTCAGCAACCCCAGGAACATCCAATTACTGAACCAGTGAGTCTTTTTTCTCCTTTTTATCTTTCTTGTAACTAGATTTACCATTAAAGAAGCAGTTCTAATATTTTGATCCCTCTTCACTTGCAATTACTATGCAACATTGACGAGCCTCCTCTTTTCCCCCAACTAACCCCACCATCCCTGTTAGGTATGCCATTTGAGCTGCCTTTTAAAAAGTCTCCAGTAGCCACTTTTTTCCAATCATCATGCGCTTGTGTTCAAAAACTTTCATTGTCACTGGCCACTAAACAAGCTTATGTAATAACTGAGAAGGGCATTGAATCATAGAAAGATGCTACATATTATTTACTTGATGTTATTTTGGTTATTTTCACAGCTCAGTGACTCGACAGAAATGAGTGTCCTTTAATTCCCAAGAACTCAGCTCGACTTTATAAAGAATATTGTGTTTCTGCCCTCAACAAAACTTAAGAGCAACAAATCTTTGGCAGTTATATGTTATCTTTCTTGCGTCTGTAGAGTTTTTGCTCTACATGCAGTGTTTATATGCGAGGCCATGAAGCACTGAATTTCTCTGTGAATAAATGGTTTAATAACTGCACCTTCATGAATGCTTTGCGTGCATTAAGATTATATTGTCAAGTTAATGAAATTAATTTATCATATGCAATAGAAATGCATGTTTACAATGTTCTGTTCTGACAGTCCATTGATCATTTCACTATATATATATATATATATATATATATATATATATATATATATATATATATATATATATATATATATATATATATATTTGTTTTGTTTTGTTTTGTTTTGTTTACTTTGGTTGAGAAAGCACCAAAATGAAGCTCTGAAGCTCCAATGAATGACACTGCAGGCAGTGTGAAATAAATGAATGTACTGAAGGAAATGTGAATTGAAAAGCCTGAAGTGCACAGTAAATAACATTAATTTCTGGAAGTATGAATCTTTTGTTGCAGGGTTGCTGAGATGTTTTTTTCTGCATTTAGGGAAAATAAATGAACACACAGCCAACAAAAAAGAAAACAAAACAAAACAAAACATTTTTTAAATAATCTTATGGAGTTTTAATTACTGCCATGGTAAACAGTGAATTTAAAAATCTCCATTGGTTTCTGAAATTTCTCATTTATGCCCTGCTGATAAACAGCATGGGACTTAAATAAGCCCTGCCCCCAGTACAAGTAGACCTCACTGTGCATTATTTGTGCCTTAGACCAGCCCCCTCCTTTGTAGGAATGATGGAGCAGTTCTTTTATTTAAGGTCAGAAATAATTAAAATAATACATAATGCAGTTTATGTTTCTGTTACATTTTTCATGGACTTCTCTGGAGTTGCTCTTTAAGGAATAGCAGCTCTGTTCCGGCAGGGGCGGAGCTAATTTTATTGGACCAGAAAAATGTCAACAGAAGTCATGATATGAAGAAGCTAGCCAGATAAATTGCATGACAACATTGTGAATCATAGCATTTCCTAAATACCTCTGAAATATTATATGATTTGAAAAAGTAAACTATAGACAGATCTAGAAACATGTTTAAGATTTACTAACTGTAACTTACCTATAGTATATGGCTTGACCCTGTTAAATCATTTTGCTTTCAGACTGGAGGCTGTCCTGATGGATATTACTGCCCTTTGGGCACTGGACATCCTCTTTCATTCCCATGTAAATCAGGATTCTTCAGGAATGAATCTCATGGACATGGTGGAGGTGCCTGTGTGAAATGCCCAGCAAGATATTATTGTATGAGTGTTGCGACACACACACCATCAGTCTGCCCAGAGGTAAAACATTAAAAGCACAGTTTGAGTCATGGCTTAAAAGTATGAAATGCATTGGGATGAAGAAACTTCTGACTCTGCTTTATATCAGGGCTTTTTCTGTCCTGAGGGGAGTTCTGCCCCAGAGCCATGTGAGGAAGGCACTTATAGCTCTCGGCCAGGTTTATGTGAGGCATCAGAGTGCACGCTTTGCGATGGGGGCAAATACTGCACTGGTGTTGGCAAGATAAAACCTTCAGGAAACTGTGAGGGAGGATTCTACTGTAGACAACAATCTATAAGTGCTGTAAGAGCTGTTGGTGAATCTGGACATTTATTCAGAGCACTTATCAAGATCAGGTGCACAGACGTGTTTTTTTTTTTTATTATCCCAACACAGACTCCTTTTGATGGACTGACTGGAGGCCTATGTCCAGCTGGCAGTTTCTGTTCTCCAGGCTCAGCTCACCCACAGCCCTGTCCTTCAGGCACATTCAGCAACAGCACTGGCCTAAAACATGTCCAGCAGTGTATCAAATGTCCTGCAGGGTACAACATATTGTAATCTCTTTCACAAAGCATGACCTTAGTATTGTAAGGTTCTATCTAGTATTTTAGTTGAAAATGAGTTAACCAGACCATCATGAAGGTCAGATTCAGGGGAATTTAGGAGACATGCCCCTAAAGTGTGTAGTGTATTAAATGTCCTTTATTAAATAATAATATAAGACCATTTATTAGTCATTTATTGAAACTGAGGGATTGCTTAATGATGCCACACCTAGAGAGAACCTTATAACACTAAGGACATGAAATAACAAATCACTTTGTTTGCTAAATGCATTGACAAATAATATGTATGTATGTATGTGTATGTATATATATATATATATATATATATATATATATATATATATATATATATATGTATACACACACACACACACACACACACACACACACACACACACACACACATATATATATATATATATATATATATATATATATATATATATATATATATATATACATATATTGATATTTTGTCTCGTTAGTTATTACTGTTTAGGTTTAGGCTCCAACTCTCCAACTGGCCTATGTGCTGCGGGATATTACTGCAGTGGTGGTTCTGCATCTCCTGTTCAGCATCAAGTCGAAGAAGGCCAGTACTCTGTTGAGGGAGCTGTGAAGCCTGAGCCCTGCTCTTTGGGCACTTTTCAACCGGTAAGTCAAATCCTTTGCAGAATACTAATTAGAAACCAAGCACTTTGTTTCTGACTCTCATTTCTCGTTATCTGACTTAGGAAAGAGGACAAAGTGCATGCGTTCAGTGCAAGCCAGGTAGATTGTGTAACCTGACAGGCCTGTCCCATCAGCCTCTTTGCCCTCCAGGACACTACTGTCCAGCTGGAACGTCAACTGCACATCCATGTCCCCCAGTCAGTGTTTATAATACTTTTAACTGACTTAAGATTACATAACTGACTTATAACTTTTCCTTATACTGCTATGTATACATTCCTCTCCCTACAAAGGGAACCTACTTGGCTAATCCAGGAGCAGAAAAAGTGCAGCACTGTGGTCCATGTGATGCTGGTCAGTACTGCCACGCTCCTGGTCTATCAAGCCCTCAGGGTCCATGTGAGCCTGGGTTCTACTGCAGCGGAGGAGCCAACACTGCCACTCCAGTAACTATAGCATGCATTACACAATATAATCACTGGAGTACTTATAATTGCCTACATACAATGTCTAGGCTTTTGAAGTAGTTTATGCCAGTAAGAAAACAATTTAAAACTAGTACTGTTTGACTTTACACTATACTGTTGTAATGATGTCACTCAGTGTGCTGTAACGGGGTTGGAGATGGATGCAAATTCTGTTAGAGCTTTTATTAAAGAGACAGGCAGACAAATCCAAAATGTAGGGCAATATCACTGACACAAAACAGGTGAGGGGTCAGGCGATTGGCAAACAGGCCAAGCAGGGCTTAGACAAGAATCGTGAAACGCGAGGACAAAACAGGATCAAAACCATGAAACACAGAACAAGGATCAACGGTTCGGTATGGGTCTGGCGATAAACACACAGAAGCACACAATACTTCACAACCTGACAATGAAACATGAGGGTTTTAAATACACACGTAATCTAAGGGTAAAACACAGAACAGCTGAGACATTAGGAACAACCAATAACATAACAGAGGTGGAGACTGGACAGAAACCACAACAAAACACGTGTCAAAAGTAAACACAGTAATGACAACCCGGAAGCATGCACTGTCACGTTTCGGTCAGTTCACGCTCACTGAATGCTCCGGCTCTCAGTGAGAGGGGAAATCCATGACACTCAGAAAAGGACGGGTTCCCTTTTGAGTCTGGTTCCTCTCAAAATGTCGTCTCCGGGAGATTTAGCTTGTCTCTGTCACCTCTGGCTTACACTCTATGGGATCTAATCTACTGTACAAATGTATTCTGAAAAACTGCTTTATGACAATGTCTATTGTTGAAAGTACTTTTTCAGTGAGGAATCACTATATCTACCGCATCTGTAGCATATCAGCAAGACTAAGTCAAGATTATAGACAGTTTTTGTAGAACACGTTCATGAATTCTTCAAAGATATTAATAAGTAACACTTTAAATCTGTATAATTCAACATAAAACTACTTTAATGCCTTCATTGTTATAGAGTAATGAATGGAGTTCTGTATTCAGTTTTGGATACAATAAGGTTCAGTGATAGCTGGTCATGATATTAGATGGGAGGGCTAAAATCTAATATGCATCCATAACTTGACAACAAAACTACAGCCCCAATTCCAAAAAAGTTGGTACGCTGTGTAAAATGTAAATGAAAACAGAATGCAATCATTTGCAAATCTCATAAATATATCAAATGTTTAAACTGAGGAAATGTACCATTTTATGGTAAAAATAAGGTAATTTTGAATTTGATGGCCAAAACACATCTAAAAAATGTTGGGACGGGGAAACAAAAGGCTGGAAGTGTAAGTGTTACTAAAAAGAAACAGCTGGAGGTTAATTGGCAACAGGTCAGTAACATGACTGCTTATAAAAAGAGTATCTTAGAGAAGCTGAGTCTTTCAGAAGTAAAGATGGGCAGAGGTTCACGAATCTGCGAAAAACTGTGTATACAATTTGTGGAACCATTTCAGAATAATGTTCCTCAACATAAAATTGTGGTCTATGAATATCTCATCATCTACAGTACATAATATCATGAAAAGATTCAGAGAAATTGGAGAAATCTCTGTGCGCAAGGGACAAGGGTGAAAATCAACATTGCATGCCTGTGATCTTCGGGCTCTCAGGCAGCACTGCATTAAAAATACGCATGATTCTATAATGGAAATCACTGCATGGGCTCAGAAACACCCCCAGCTCACTCCAGAACTCACTGTCTGTAAACACAATTCGCTGTGCCATCCACAAGTGCTGGTTAAAGCTCTATCATGCAGAGAATAAGCCATATGTGAACATGATCCAGAAATGCAGTCGTCTTCTCTGGGACAAAGCTCGTTTAAAATGGACTGAGACAAAGGGGAAAACTGTTCTGTGGTCAGACAAATTGAAATTTGAAATTCTTTTTGGAAACCATGGACAGAGTGTCCTCTAAACTAAAGAGGACTAAAGAGGAGAGGGACCATCCGGCTTTTTATCAGCTCTCAGTTCAAAACTCTGCATCTCTGATGGTATGGTAGTGCATTAGTTCCTATGGAATGGGCAGCTTGCACATCTGGAAAGGCACCATCAATGCTGAAAGGTGTATACAGGTTTTAGAGCAACATATGCTTCCATCCAGATTCCAACCGATCTTTACTTCTGAGAGATTCTGCCTCTCTAAGATACTCTTTTTACACCCAATCATGTTACTGACCTGTTGCCAATTGACCTAATTTGTTGCAAAATGTTCCTCGAGCTGTTTCTTTTTAGTAACACTTACTTTTCCAGCCTTTCGCTGCCCCATCCCAACTTTTTTGAGACGTGTTGCAGACATCAAATTCAAAATTACCTTATTTTTTCCTTAAAATGGTACATTTCCTCAGTTTAAACATTTGATAGGTTTTCTATGTTCTATTGTGAATAACATATGGGTTTATGCGATTTGCAAATCATTGCATTGTGTTTTTATTTAGATTTTACACAGCATCCGAACTTCTTTGGAATTGGAGTAAAAGACACACAGTAATGTGGCTAGCTAATTTTATTGACCTACTTTCTGAATGTCCCTGCTCACCCCCTCACATATATGTGTTGATTGACTGTGCATAAAATGTGTGATTGCGTAAATCAAGGCCAGATAGAGGCCCTTTGGCAATGACACATACAGTATGAGTGATTACACCCACCATGCACAGATAAACAAAACAAAATCTGTTTGGGTATCATTTTGTTTTTACTGACAGAGGCAGGATGAGGAAAAGAATGCCATCAGGAATAGGCACAGACAAATGAGAATAAATTAAGAAATAAATTGTGTTTATTCATTCCAAATGAGCTCAAGCAGAATGTAAATTTCATCAGGTGAACTTCAGGTCTGGAGATGTTTGCCCTGCGGGATATTACTGCCCTAAAGGCACCAGACACCCACATCAGTACCCGTGTCCCGCTGGAACATGGAGTAGTGTGTTGGGAGCTCAGAACCTGTCCTCCTGCTCACCTTGTCCTGCAGGGTTTTTCTGTAACAAGACTGGACTCACTCAACCCACAGGAGTGTGTGCTGCAGGTACTGCTCTGATAAAGTGAATACAGGGGTGGGAAAATCATAGCTAATATTCACAGATCAGCCATAACATTAAAATCACCTGTCTAATATTGTGTAGGTCCTCCTTGTACTGCCAAAAATGTTTCTGACCCGCCTAGACCCGTCTGTCTATGCAGCACGATGCGATGCACTGTGTGTTCTGATACCTTTCTATCATATCCAGCTATTTGTACTACAGTAGCTCTTCTGTGGGATCAGACCGGACTGGCTAGTCTTCACTCCCCATGCACATCAATGAGCCTTTGGTGCACAGTTCACCAGTTGTCCTTCCTTAGACCATTTTTGGTAGGTACTAATGACTGCATACTGGGAACACTCCACAAGACCTGTTTTGGAGATGCTCTGACCCAGTCGTCCAGCCATCACCATTTGGCCCTTGTCAAAGTCGCTCTGATCCTTATGCTTGCCCATTTTCCCTGCTTCCAACACATCAGCTTTGAGAACAGTCTGTTCACTTGCTGCCTAATATATCCCATTCCTTGACCATTCATTGTAATGAGATAATGAATGTTATTTACTTCATCTGTCAGTGGGTTTCAATGTTTTGGCTGATTAGTGTAACAATATCATAACATATGATGATCTATACTGAAAAAAGCAAGCATGTAGTTGGTCATATTATTACTTATAGCGCACGTAAAAATATTACATTTCTTCACAAAACATGATTTCATTGCTTATACTAAACTCAATTTAAACAGGTTTCCAATGAGTAGACTGAAATATGTAAAGTGAGTGCAATCAATACATTTAACGTAAACCAATTAATTACAGTATGAAATCTTGTGAGGATGTTGGCACTGAAGAGAAGTGATAGAATAGCGCAGCAGTAATGTGGCTATTGCTGAATACCATCAACCTGGGTTCAATCCTCAGCTTTGAGTATACACAGTCAAATTGTGTTGGATGTAACAAATCAAACTGTGTTAATGTGACTCAGTTGAATCAGATGGAACCAATGTGCACAGTTGAATTTAGTGAATTCAGTGAGCTTTCCCCCCAAGTGTAGTTTAGTTCATTATTAAGAGTAACAAATGAAGATATGATCATTGTCCTCTTCTAACAAAGTTTCTAATGTAGCATATCATGTTTTCGGGCATAATGACAGTAAGTCATTGGAAGAGTTTCAGCTATGAGCTGTAAGCGTTAGTCCTCATATCACATGTAAAAGATCTTATTTGAATCTGGCTAGTGTCTATTTTCTGTCAAGATGACTGTGAACTGTGCTGGAAGGAAATAAAGTATTGTGTGGAAAGCTAGTTTGCTATTTAAGTGCATTAATACAGACTAAGCACTGAATGAGTTTATGATCATTATCGTCTTCTAATACTGCACTTTATTTTGCTTAGTTTTGTCAGTGTTTAAACATAACTGCGTGTTCCTGATTCAGCAAAGATAGTCTGTCATATGCAGGGTTTGGGAGGGTTACTTTAAAATATATTCCGTTACAGTTACAAATTACTTCATAAAAAATGTAATCAGTAACATAATCCAAGTATCACGATATGAAAGTAATGCCATTTGATTATTTTTGGATTACTTCAAGGTCACTTATGTAAATAAAGTCAGGAGAAAAGCAATATGATCTAAAATACTTTTATTTAGAGCTTATTTTAGAGCTTAAAAACATGTTACATTTTTGGATTTGTTTTAATAAAATGAATAAATTTGTTGCTCATGTGAATCACAACTGGCAAGAGAGAACCAGAACTATAATCACGCAGCTATCTATATTGTATTATGTCAAAAGATTTATTTCTTTGGTTTTAAATGAAAAATAAATTGTAATCCTGATAGTATTCCCATTTTTCTTTAAAAATGTGCCCATAATCTGATTACTTTGGTTTTTTTGACGTAACTATAACAGATTGCAGTTACCATTTTTTTTGTATCTTGATTGTGTAATGCCGTTACATGTATTCTGTTACTCCCCAAGTCATATGCCATATGTGCATGCTAACTAATCTACCTAGTAAAAACTATTCTACTTTCAACCAGATCATGGCTCAGCTAATATATGTAGTGCAGCAGGTAGTGGGATTTGGATGCATGCGCTATACTGTAGTTACTACATTAAAGTGCTTCACACCACTGTGAAGCACATTACGTTTAAACATAATGTTTCACATGGCTTTGTGAAAGTCAATAAAGGAGGAGGGTTTTATTGTATTGTTTGTATGCTGAGATACATTATATGGCCAAAAGTACAGTATGTAGACACCTGACACATGTATATATGAGCTTTACCCAAAATGTTGACACAAAGTTGGAAGCAGACAATTGTATAGGATGTCTTTGTATGCTGTAGCATTACAACTTCTCTTTATTGGAACTAGGAGCTCATAACTGTTCCACTATGACAGTGGCACTGTGCACAAAGTGAGCTTCATGAAGGCATGGTTTGCCAAGGTTGGAGTGGAAGAAATCAAGTGGTCTTTACAAAACCCTGACCCTCATAACTGTTCCACCATGACATGACCTTGACCTTGTTCCACCATGACATGACCTTGACCATGACCTTCATAACTGTTCCACCATGACAGTGGCGCTGTGCACAAAGTGAGCTTCATGAATGCATAGTTTGCCAAGGTTGGAGTGGAAGAAATCAAGTGGTCTGTACAAAACCCTGACCTCAACCCCAGTGACTACGTTTGGGATGAATTGGAAAGCTGACTGCACCCCAGGCCTCTTTGCCCAACATCACTGCCTGACCTCAGTAATGCTTTTGTGGCTGAGGTTATTATAACAGCAAAGAAGGACTAAATCTGGAAGGGGATGTACAAGAAGCACATATAAATGTGATGGTCAGGTGTATATAAACTTTTGACCATATAGTGTATCAAATCTGCTTGTCTCAGGCTACCAGGTTAGTGATTTGTCCACTACATTTCCCAATACAGGATTTTTTTGTATTAGTGGCGCTAAGTCTTCCTCGCCTGAAGACGGAGTTACTGGAAACAGATGCCCAGCAGGATATTACTGCCCACAAGGGTGCACTTCACCTCAACACTGCCCTGATGGGACATACTCCAATACTACAGGTATGCACAGTTTTTAATTCAAACACACACTACTATATTAGGTGTCGAATGGTGACTGCTTTTTACTGCACTTTCATTTAAGTTAGTAAATAGCATTAGTCTGGTCCAGCATCATTATTTTAGGAATGAATGTAACCATTAGAATTTAGCTTCTACCCTTGCTGTTATTTAATCTACAGTATCTACATATTTTATATATTTTTAAAGTAATGGAGTGTAAGAACACACAGGAAAAATTGTAATAAGTGAAAAAAAACTGTGGATAAAAAAAGAAATTCTGACTCACACACCATGTAAAATATATGAATTCATCCTAATGATTGTCATGGAATTTTATTGCACTCATTTTTTCATACCCTCCAGCTCTACCACTGTGCATCTCCATTAGGTGCAAATAATACATCTTGTGTTTTTTCTCACAATTGTATGATCTCTCCAATTTATTCTGTCACTATGTTATTTTTTTGGTAATTTCTGTAACAGCATATTATTATTATTATTATTATTATTATTATTTTTTATTATTATTATTATTATTATTATTAAGATGTGTGCTGTATGTACAGGTGCTGCCGAGTGCAGTGACTGTCCTCCTGGATGGCTCTGTCTGGAAGGCGAGGAGGCCCAGATGTGTCCAGAAGGACATTACTGCCTGGGGGGCACGCTGGAGGATGTCCTCCCATGCCCTCCAGGCACATACAACCCCAAAGCAGGACAGAGACAAGTAGAGCAGTGTTCACTGTGCTCAGCTGGTGAGAACAGTGCCCCTGCTATGCTTACTTCTTTGGCAGTGTTAATTGCATTCATCGGGTATTGTATTTATCACACCCACCTATCATTTTAAGGAATGTACTGTGAGGAATGGGGACTAGTGGAACCAACTGGTCCCTGCCAGTCAGGGTATTTTTGTCTAGCAGGTATGCCAAGTTAGTTTCATCTGTCTCTTTATAAAAGCTTGTATTTCCCCACATCATTCTATTAGAGTCTCCTCCTTGATTGTATTATCAGAAGGAGGTTACACACTAGTCAAGTCTTCATATATGACCCTCACTCTTCCAGGCATAAATTTTAGGAACCCTGATGGGAACTTTAGCACAGGGGTAGGGGGAGGATGTCCTCCAGGCCATTACTGTCCTGAAGGCACTAGCCAACCTCTTCCCTGCCCACTCGGAACCTTTTCAAGCAGGTAAACCTCACAACCCTCAATATGTTTAATCAAAAAGTAAGAGGGATAACTAACGGTCTTTCTGCTCACAGCCTTTATATCACAGAGAGCTCAGGCTGCAGTTTGTGTCCACCGGGGCAGTTCTGTGGATCTGTTGGCCTAAGCAGGCCGTCTGGACCATGCCATGAGGGATTCTATTGTCCTGGTGGTGCCATTTCCGCCACAGGTATGAGCCTATAAATCGCTTGTTATAATATCCTTCAGCTAGCATATTGATCTCATTAATGTTACTAATGAAGTAAGACTTGCTAATGTGGCTAATTAACATGTGTGCAGGTGCTGGCACAGAGGGTGGGCTGTGTCCCCAAGCACACTACTGCCCACTAGGCAGTGTCATGCCTTTTTCCTGTCCAGCCGGTACCTACACAAATCTTACCGGCCAAATAAAATGTAGCCTCTGCCATGCTGGATACTACTGCCCAGAGAGCACCAGCAACTATACAAAGTTTCCATGCCCTCCTGGATTCTACTGCCCTGATGGTATGGCATGAAATGCAGTGAAATGTTTTTGTTTGTTTGTTTGCTTGTTTTTTTTTTTTTTTTTTAGCTCTTTCCCTTGTTTATCATGCAAAAGTGCTCAGTGGCGTAATGCAATGAAAATTTTATACAGGTACAAGACATGCCACACAGTTCCCATGTCCAAGAGGCTACTATAACCCTGAGCCTATGACCCAAAGCCTGGACAGCTGCCTTCCATGCCTGCCAGGCCACTACTGTGAGAAGGAAAGACTGACAGCCGTGTCTGGGAAATGCAAAGCTGGTTAGTTGCTCAGTTATAATATACAGCATGCAGTATTTGCAAAGGTCTAGTGATGTTATTTGGGGTTCAATATACACTCACTGAAAACTTTATTAGGAAACTGTATACCTACTCATTCATGCAATTATCTAATCAGCCAATCTAGTGGCAGCAGTTCAATGCCTAAAATCATGCAGATATGGGTCAGCAGTTTGGGTAATGTTCGCATAAATGTGATCTCAGTGATTTTGACCATGGCATGATTGTTGCTTCCTGATGGGCTGATTTGAGTATTTCTATAACTGCTGATCTCCTAGGATTTTCACACACAACAGTCTCTACTGTAGAGTTTTTTCAGAATGGTGCAATGAAGAAAAAACCTCCTATGAGTGGACGCTCTGCAGACAGAAAACCCTTGTTGATGAGAGAGGTCAACAGAGAATGGACAGACTGGTTCAAGCTGATAGAAAGGTTACAGTAACTCAGATAACCATGCTGAACAATTGTGGTGAGCAGAAAAGCACCTCAGAATGCACAACCTGTCAAACCATGATCTACAACAAAAGACCACATTCAGGTTCCACTTCTGTCAGCCAAGAACAGAAATCTGAGGCTACAGCCTCAACACCACTGGACAGTTGAAGACTGGAAAAATGTAGCCTGGTCTGATGAATTGATTTCTGCTTAAGCACATAGATGGTAGCGTCAGAATCTGGTGCCAATACATGACTACATGGACCCAACCTGACTGTCAACATTCCATGCTGGAGGTGGTGTAATGGTGTAATACAAACCAATCATCACTTGAACACCACAGTCTATTTGAGTATTGTTGCTGACAATGTGTATCCCTTCATGGCCACACTTTATTATCTTCTAATGTTTACTTCCATCATGATAATACACCATGTCACTAAGCAAAAGTTGTCTCAAACTGGTTTCATGAACATGACAACGAGTTCAATGTTCTTCAGTGACCTTCCCAGTGATTGGATCTGAACCCAATAGAACACTTTTGGGATGTGGTAGAACGGGAGATTCGCAGCATGAAAGTGCACCTGAAAAATCTGCAGGAATTGCATGATGCAATCATGGACCAGAATCTCCAAGGAATGTTTCTAACATCTTGTGGAATCCATTTTGGGAGTACAGGCAGGCCCTACCTAGTATTAGCATACAGTAGTGTTCCTACTACTGTACTCAGTAAATGTAGTGCAGGGGTGTCCAATCTTAGCTGCAAAGGGCCGGTGTGGGTGCAGGTTTTCCTTCGAATCAAGTAGGAGCCACACATGATTCCAACTGTTTAATCAGTTGAACTTGGCTATCAATAGACTCAGGCATGGCTTCTACTTTGGTTGGAATGAAAACCTGCACACACACAAAAGCCCTATCTGGATAAGATTGCATACCCCTGGTGTAGTGTATTTCAGTGAAGAACTGTGCTCATGAGATGAGCATAAGCAAATTCCACAGACAGTTTTGCTATTTATCAGTTTCAGCTTTGATGTGTCACCGAGATCAAAATCACTCCTGGTCGGAGTGTGTGTAAATTTGTGCCTAACATTTAAAGAATGAAAAACTGATTGATTTGCTGTACAATCTATGCAATATCAATGTTATCAACAATTAATAGCAAATATAGGAAGCAGAGTAGTATAAATAATAACAGTAATAATATAAAACGATGAGCTATTAGTGCATGAATGAACCTCATATCAAAATATATGTAATAGTGTTTAGTTTCACTCTGAAAATGTGAACCAGATGTTTATTCGCTCATTAGTTCCTCACCTTAGAAATGCATGCAAGTGGAACCAAGAGCCACATGCCCAGACTATTCACATGGATATCATCACAGATTTTTTGAGGCTATAAAATAATTTCATTTCAACACTAGAACACACCATATATGTTCTAGATTTTATATCTTTTAGTAATTCTCCAATTTCACCCTTCAGGTGATTTTGACATTAATGATACTAAAACAAAACAACCAAACAAACAAAATTTGTTGTATACATATGACATATACATAAGAGACTAATGGGTGGTGAAGTCAAAGGCTATTCATCATTTGGATGTCAAGACAAGTTTCATGAATCAAACACAGATCATTCTACTGTGCTCAGACCTGCACTTGTTTCTACACAGCTTTGATGAATAATTTCTCTCTCTCTCTCTCTTCCAGGCTGGTTTTGTGTCTCTGCAGCCTGGAACCCTCAACCGTTCGATCTGGACAACTACACAAGTGCTAATTGTCTGTGTCCAGCCTCCTCCACTGGAGGACGATGTCAGGCAGGGTTCTTCTGCCCAGCAGGCAGCTCTGAACCTATACCTTGCCTTCCTGGAGCCTTCTGCAATGCCATAGGTATATTTGTTTTTTTTTTTAGCTTCTATACAAAAAGTGAAGAGAAGTTATTGACAAGATTAATCATTAGTCCCTGAGTAACCCAAGTAGAGTTTTGCTTTGCTACTCATGTGGTGTAAGAGGATTCACATGTATGTAATTAGCTGTGCTCTTAATGGATGGGACATATTGATACATTCCTGTCTACATTTAATTTGAAAAGGAGAATCTCTTGTAGGACGCATTGGCAAAAATGTTTTTTTTGTTTGTTTGTTTGTTTTTTCTTGAGGCACAATGCATGATTTTGCATATACAGGTGCATCTCAAAAATTTGTGTAAAAAAGTTTTTTTTTTTCCATAATTAAAAAAATAAATAAATAAAACATAAAAAAATAATTAAAAAATAAACTTTCATTTATTCTAGATTCATTACACAAGTGAAATAAATGAAATATTTCAAGCCTTTTTTTTGTTTTAATCTTGATGTTTATGGCTTACAGCTTATGGAAATAAAAAATATAGTATCTCAAAATATTAGAATAAAGGATTTATAATACAGAAATGACGGCCTTCTGAAAAGTATGTTAATTTATGCACTCAATACTTGGTTGGAGTTCCTTTTGCATGAATTACTGCATCAATGCGGTGTGGCATGGAGGCAATCAGCCTGTGGGACTGCTGAAGTGTTCTGGAAGCCCAGGTTGCTTTGATCGTGGTCTTCAGCTTGTCTGTATTGTTGGGTCTGGTGTCTCTCATAGATTCTCTATGGGTTCAAGTCAGGCGAGTCGGCTGGCCAATCAAGCACAGTAATTCCATGGTCAGAAAACCAGTTACTAGAAGTTTTGGCACTGTGGGCAGGTGCAGAGTCCTGCTGGAAAAGGAAATCAGCATCTCCATAAAGCTTGTCAGCAGATGGAAGCATGAAGTGCTCCAAAGTCTCCTGATAGACATTGCATTGATTCTCGACTTGAGAAAACACAGTGGACCAACACCAGCAGCACCCCAAATCATCACTGACTGTGGAAACTTCACACTGGACTTCAAGCAACCTGGATTCTTTTCCTCTCCACTCTTCCTCCAGACTCTGGGACCTTGATTTCTAAATGAAATGCAACATTTACTTTCATCTTCCCCATGATTGTGGTTGTGTACTGAACCAGACTGAGAGATTAAAGGAAACCTTTGCAGGTGTTTTGAGTTAATTATCTGATTAGAGCTCTTCTCAAGTCGACATTTCTGTACTATAAATTCTTTATTCTAATATTTTGAGATACTGGATTTTTGATTTCCATGAGATATAAGCCATATACATCAAGATTAAAAAAAAATAAATAAAAAAATACACTTTATGTGTAATGAATCCAGAATAAATGAAAGTTCCACATTTTGAATTAAATAACAAAAAATTTTTACTTATCCACAATATTCACATTTTTTTGTGATGCACCTGTACAGCAGATTGAATAATTGTCTTCTTTTCCCTTGGTAGTTGTAGCAGTTGTGAGACACATGCTTCACTAAAACCGAATAAAAATGATGTTTATGGAGCAGATTTGTTTCGTTCCAAAAGTTAAAACACTCTTTTAGTTAACAGTGATATTTTTTTTTTTTAAAAGTGTTTTCTCTAACAGGTCTGGCTTTGCCAAGTGGTCCCTGTGCTGCAGGTTATTACTGCACTGGGGAAGCAACTCAGTCTAAACCAACAGATGGCATCACTGGTGATATTTGTCCTCCTGGCTCCTATTGTGGTAACTACTGCTCACTGGTCAACCTAATGTATCTATAGATGACAAGAAATCAAATTATTCCTTATTCTGTTCTGCCTAATCAGCTGAAGGCTCTAGCGAGCCGGAGCCATGTCCAGTGGGAACATTCTCTGCAGTAGCAGGTCTGAGGCATCGATCTCAGTGTCAGTCATGCAGAGCCGGTCACTACTGCAGCACGAGAGGCCTAAGAGCTCCTACTGCGCCTTGCAGTCAGGGTAAATATAGCAGAGTACTCTCTGTATCACACAGCACTGAAAGTAAAGTCTTGTTCATGTGGGATTAAATCACTGGTTTTCCCAGTAATTACTTTTGACATCAGTAATTATTATCACCATTGATGTTTCATTTAGAAGGGATTACTATCTTGGGGGAACGTGTACTGGATTTTAATAATGCTAATGCCTGTGCAGCTAATTAGACAAGTTGATTAATGTGTGAGCACATACTGAATGAGGAAAGATTTGTATACTTGCCCAGAACTCTATGAACATCCCTCAAACTGAGCTCAGGACTGGATGCCTTTATTTTACACACATCCTCTATAAAGCTCACAAAAATAGAACAGAATTCAAGTTAAAACTTCTGTCTATTTATAGAACCTCACAATTCTCATGTTTTGAGGCTACATTTATCTGTCCTTGTCCTCTGTATGACAGGTTATTGGTGTCCCCCTGGTCAGACTGACGACCTAGCTCTACCTTGTCCGCTCGGTCATCAATGTCCCCTAGGAAGCCCTGCCCCAGTTCTCTGCCCCTCTGGGACTTACCAGGACAAGCAGAAGCAGGCCAACTGCACAGTCTGTGAAGAGGGCAAGATATAGTTATAAACATCTTGTTAGAAACCAGTAAATTAAGTGCTGAACACGAGCTGCAATTTCATTTAATTTATTAATTTATTGTCATTATGTTCTTTTCTCTCTGTCAGGTTTTTACTGTGACGAGAGCTTTGGCATCAATAATGTATCTGTCCTGCAGTCATGTCCTAAAGGATATTACTGCCCTAAAGGAACCCGCTATGCCACTCAGTTTCCTTGTCCCGTTGGAAGCTACAACCCAAAAGAGGGCATGGTCCGCCTAAACAGCTGCCTTCTGTGTCCAGTAGGACACTTTTGCCCATTTGCAGGCTTAGCAGAGCCTGCAGGTAAAACTACAGGGGCAGATATATAAGTTTGTTATGGATTTACCTTATTAGCACATGTTTATTGTTCAGATTGTGACTTAGAAATTAATCTGAATTATAGGCTTGTGCATGCCTGGGTACTGGTGCAGAGAGGGCTCCCACTCAGCCAGTCCTTCTGCTGGATCCACAGGATCACTTTGTCCAGTCGGACACTACTGCCCTAAAGGTGATACAACAACATTTTCATCAGTCACAGTTATACATATAGTCATAATCAACACATATTAGCAAAAAACAGCATGAATTCATACATAGTAATTAATCAACAGAAAAAGTAGATCAAGAGAACCCAATTAAACAAATGAGACAAAAATATTATACTTATTATAATATTGTACTTATTTATTTATTGAGGAAAATTATCCAATATTACATATCCATGAGTGGCAAAAGTATATGAACCTCTAGGATTAGCAGTTAATTGAAAGGTGACATTCAGCCAATGGGATGGTTACAATGGGATGACATTGGTGTGAGTGAGTGAGCACCCTGTTTTATTTACATTATTAACAGGAATCTATCAGAGTCTGATCTTCACAACACATGTTTGTGGAAGTGTATCTTGGCAACGGACAAATGAGATTTCTGAGCACCTCAGAAAAAGAGTTGTTGATGCTCATCAAGCTAGAAAAGGTTACAAAACCATCTCTAAAGAGTTTGGACTCCACCAATCCACAGTCAGAGAGATTGTGTACAAGTAGAGGAAATTCAAGGCCATTGTTACTCTCCCCAGGAGTGGTTGACCGACAAAGATCACTCCAAGAGCAAGACGTGTAATAGTCCGCGAGGTCACAAAGGAACCCAGGGTAACCTCTAAGCAACTAAAGGCCTCTCTCACATTGGCTAACATTAATGTTCATGAGTCCACCATCAGGAGAACACTGAACAACAATGGAGTGCATGGCAGGGGTGCAAGGAGAAAGCTACTGCTATACAAAAAGAATATTGCTGCCATCTGAAGTTTGCTAAAGATCATGCGGTCAAGCCAGAAGGCTATTGGGAAAATGTTTTGTGGACAGCTAACTTTTTGGTTTACTATAAATGAGAAGTGTTATTTTTGGAGAAAGGAAAACACTGCATTCCAGCATAAGAACCTTATCCCATCTGTACAACTTGGTGGTGGTAGAATTATGGTTTGAGCCTGTTTTACTGCAGTTGGGACAGCATTTGCCATTATTGATCGAACATTGAGTTCTGAATTATAGCAGTGAATTCTTAAGACAACGACCCTAAGCACACAAGTCGTTCTATCAAAGAGCAGTTAAAGAAGAATAAAATTAATGTTTTGGAACGGCCAAGTCAAAGTCCTGACCTTAATCCAATAGAACCTGAAGCAATCAGTTCATGTGAGGAAATCCATCAACATCCCAGAGTTGAAGCTGTTCTGTACTGAGGAATGGGCTAAAATTCCTCCAAGCCGATGTGCAGGACTGATCAACAGTTACTGGAAACATTTAGTTGCAGTTATTTCCTCACAAGGGCATCACACCAGATACTGAAAACAAAGATTCACATACTTTTTCCACTAACAGAAATGTAATATTGGATAATTTTCCTCACTAAATAAATGAGTTCTCTTTACCCACTTTTAGGACTTGTATGAAAATCTGATATTGTTTTAGGTCATATTTATGCATAAATATAGAAAATTCTTAAGAGTTCACAAACATTCATAGGATTTGGATGAATAGTTGACCCTCACCAGCCTCTCTTTTCTCATTCTTGATGTTAATAAGCAGTGTTGGGTAGGTTACTCAAAAAAGTAATTCACTACAGATTACTAATTACAACTTTAAAATTGTAATCTGATTACATTACTGATTACTGCATGTAAAAAGTAATCAGATTACAAATTACTTTACTTTCACATTACTTTCAAAACCTATCAAACCTACAAAAATACACTACAAAGTGAACTCATAGTTCTTTCAATAATTTTAGCATGTGTCAATGTATGATATAATCAGGAAAAGTTGGATTTATCATAAAACGTACCTCTGATGTTGTCACTGTTTGTAGGACTAACAGACTGATAAAATATAAAACTTTACTAACTAGGCTAGTTTGGTGTGGCTAGCCAAGGGGAGGCACAGCTAATCTATCATTGTATGGGTTTAGCTGCTATAGTGCCATGCAAAATACATTATTTTCCTGATGCTCTGCTCATATCAAGTTCACGTAAACTGGAATTCATATAGACATTAAAACAAATTATTTTCCTGCTCAGCATCAGAGGATCTTACTGTTTCAGTTTCAACCCATTTATTGGTTTAAAAAATACCGGCACATATCCAAACTGAAAACTAAGTGGAGAATTATTCGGGGTTAAAGAAAAAATCCCTCGAATTCCCAGGTCAGGTTATAAAACGTGATTTATTTAAAAAATGCATTTTACTTAGTATTGTTTACTTAACAATATATTTGTAATGCAATTAATTTTATTGACATCAGTAACTGCAATCAAATTATATACATTTAAAATGTAATGCATTACATTACTATGTTATCGTTACTAACACGTTATACCCAACTCTGTTAATAAGACAAAAAAGCAGCTTGTCATGTTCCTTAGAAACTGCAAAGCCTAAAGTCTTCTGTCACCAAACTAACACCCAAGGCTTCTTCTATAAATGTTAAATAAAGGTCTACTTACAGAAGACTTCACCATGTCAACTATTATATATATTTTTTCTTTACTAATTAATAACACATTTGTAACAGTATATAATTAAGCTTAGATTATGTGGAGAGTCCATCACACAAGTCTATGTGATTGAGGTGTTACTATAGAAACAACAATGTATTAGAATGAGCACATTAATATAAATCTGTGACTTGCAGCCAGAGCTAATGTCAGAACCATGCTGTTATAGAAAATTATTCACCCCTTCTGACCAATCAGATTTGAGAATTTAACAGCACTGTGGTATAAATGAAGATAAACGTGTTTTTCGCACTGACACTGGTACTTGATAAACGATTAATGAATTTCGTGTTTAATAAACCGTGTTGTCAATGTATTAAATGCACAGATGGTGTTTAAACATGAAGCACAAGTCTTATTATATGATATGATAAAATAATCTGATGTAGGTGTATACCATTAATGTAGTGCTATACTGTTATGTATAATGATTTTATAAAACATATTCTAGTAATTTTCTCTTAGAATAATTGAACATACTTCAATGTTTACGCCAAGCTGCTGTGGTGTTATATTTAATAATTAACTCTTGGAAAATGCCAAGCTGTAACAAATACCAGTAGGGTACAGGCTAAATCTAGAATCCTTTAAGGGTTTACTGCAAGAGCTAATATCTTGGCAAGTAAAAAATATCTCAAATATAATCTTGAATCATCTTGAATTTATCAAATAGTATTCATTATTAGAATATTATAAAACAAATATGATTATTAATCCTATTTGTTAACTTGACTAATTTCAAGCATAACAAAAATGTATTATTTTACATATATTTAATTATTAGAAGGAAGCAACATTATCTGTCATTAGAACAAAATAATTTGAAATTTGAAATTAATACAAAATGTCCAGAAATAAAGGGCTTCAGAGTGGTGGAACAGAAAACAATTTGCCCCCATCATCTGGTGACCTTCAGTTCAAATCCGGATGATGCCATCTGTGGCTGGGAGTCAAAGAGAGATCAATTACAGTGATGCTAGGCAATCATGGGTGTCTGTGAACTCACAGATGTGTAAGTGGGTGGATAGCGCTTTCCTCTGAGTGTGTTATGCTGCCTCCTGATCGAAAAGATGCAGTGGGCTGGCTTCCTGTGTCTCGGAGGAAGCACCTTAGCCTTTGCCCTCGCTGGTTAGTAGAGAGAGATGCCTGAGAGGAGAACCTTTAAGACTCTGTTTGACTCTTCTCTATGGAGTCAATAAGAGTGTGTTTCCATACCTCAAAGGTTCCATGTATTGCTCCTTTTGGAAGCGAAGAACCCTAAACTATCCAAACAACACTTCTAAGAGTGTAGAGCTAAAACTGTAGTTCTGGGTTATATGGTGGTCATACTATGATTTTTTTTCATGCTCTTATACCTCTAACTATGAATTTATTTTTACATTAAAGGCACCACCAGCCCCTTGCCATGTCCATTAGGCACCTTGTCAAACAGCACAGGCCAGAGGAGTGAAGAGGACTGCCAGCCGTGCCCTGGAGGATTCTACTGTGCTAGCACTGCCCTCTCAGTGCCAACTGGACTCTGCTCTGAAGGGTGTGTGCAAAAGTAAACCTATTAAACCATTAAAACTATTAAACCTATTAAACCAGCTCTTAAGTAATACTTAATCAGGAAAAAATTCATTAAGGTAACCAATTTATTTGCATTTTTTCTTTCTGAAAGATTTTATTGCATTGAGAAAGCAGCAACCCCCATGCCTACTGATGGAAACTCAGGAAACATGTGCCCACATGGTCATTATTGTCCGAATGGAAGCGCTCAACCTCTGCCATGTGATCTGGGGACATTTATGTCTGCCACACAGGCCTCTCAGTGCTGGCCCTGCACGGCTGGATGGTACTGTGTGGATGGGGCTCGCTTACCATGTCCACAAGGTTAGGGTAATTTTTTCTGTTTCTTACACGCCTCATAGATGTCTATTAACAGTTTATGTGCTTAATGGATAGACTAGGATACGTCCATTTGATTTGCTATAATGCTGAAGGAAAGCACCAGCGACATGACAAGACAAAGGACACACATATAGCACAGTTATACACAATGCAACTGATACAAAAGAATAGTCTGTCCATCTTGTTCAGGAACATGGTGCTGTCATACAAGTGTAATGAATTCTGTTCTGTTTCTAAATACCTTCTGCACAGGATAAAGAACTGGGACAAAAAAAAAAAAAATACAATAAGAAAGCAAACAGCGCCACACTGTGTAGACAAATTGTATTTGACTTGGTTCCAAACTGGTGTCTGAGCTCTGCTGATTTACCTGTAGGTTTTTACTGTCCAGAGGGGACGGCTTATGAGTGGAAAGCTTGTCCACCAGGCACTTACAGCCCAGACTCTGGCCTGAGTGAGCTCTCCCAGTGCATGGAGTGTGATGGAGGACACTACTGCTCTTACCAGAATGCTACATCTGTCTCTGGACTGTGCTCTGCAGGATATTACTGCATACGTGGAAACACCTCACCGCAGCCACTCACCTTGTCCACAGGTACAATGAATGAAAATGAGTGATGCAGTTATATAAGTGTGATTAGTTGATTGCCTGTCTTAATTAAACAGAAAAGCTGAGCTGCTTTTGCTAATTAAGCAAGCACGGTTGTTTATGAATTGCTCATATTCTTTGATTAAAAATAAAATGAAAATAAAAAGGTATTAAAAAATACAGCACCGAAAACTTTCTAGGGAGAAAATAATAACCATTTTGGGGCTATATAATGCAATATGTACAATGTGCAATATGTATTGCTCTTTCAGTTCCTATTATAAGAGTCTTGTCTTCAAGAGTTACTCAGAAACTAGAAGTTCTAGTTCTGCTTTGTAATCAAAACTAAGGAGCTATTGTTTTCTTAGGAGATGGTGGACCTTGTCCTGCAGGTCATTTCTGTCTAGAAGGCACCAGGGACCCCCAGCCTTGTCCAGCGGGGACGTTTAGTAATAGAACCAAATTAACTTCAGAGGTATGAGTTCAGTACATTCCTGAAACATAAAGCCAAATGTGTTGTAATCATCACTCAATAGTTATGTTCTTATTGAATGATCACATTGTGTGTTTATAACTATTGTGTTTGCATCAACTGCATGCTTCAGTATGTGTACATTAACCCATGTCTACTGGTATGATGCATGATTTATAACACTTTGTTATGTCCTTGAGTATGAGAGAGTCCTGTTTTAGCAATATTATAGTAAAGTTGTAGTATTTCTTGTAAAGAGACACCTCTCTCTTTCAGGACGAGTGTGTTCCCTGTTCTCCTGGTCATTACTGTGACACACCTGGGCTGACTGCTCCCAAAGGGGAATGTTGGGAGGGTTTCTACTGCAGCCAAGGAGCTTTGCTGCCCAATTCTTTAATCAGGGACCACAGAGGAGGGCCATGTCCTGCAGGTCGCTCAGGCTTACCTTGTTCAGGTTGAATTGAACCTAACTTTCTTCCCTTCAAAACCCTGACTTCTAATATTTATGATCTCTGTGACATACCACAGGTTATTTTTGTCCTGGAGGGTCCAGTGTGCCTCAGTCCTGTCCACAAGGATCCATCAGCAACAATGAGGGCCAAGCCAGCTGCAGCCCCTGTCCCCGCGGGTACAATTCTGAGAGACAATTCTGAGTTAATATCCAGACTGTCTTGGCTGAATAGAATAAAAAACAGGGATAGATCCAATAGCATGGTTTAAAACAGATGCAAAATCTGGGACAGACGGAACATAGATGCAGCTTAGGTATTTGTGGGCAGATTTTCAAGTAGATTTAAAAATAATTATCCACAGATTATACACAGCAAAACAAGCAATAATGAAAGGCACAGAAATGCACAGAAACCTTGGCAAGACTTTGCCAAGGTCTTTAACAGGAAGTTTAATTAGAGACAACAATAAGGGTGCAAACATTTCATAACACTGGTGATGGTGACCTCTAGTGGTCTGAAATAGATGTGTGAGTAGTGACTATTATTGTACCAACACTAGAGGAACAGCTCCATGCATGTGTATAGAACACAGGGGTTTAGGTGCAAGGAAATCCAAAATTTGACTATTACTTTAGTGGCAATATGTCTTGGGCTTGACCCATGATTGTTCCTTAGCATGGGTATAACGTTGCTTTAAAAAGTGCTAGCAAGAAGAATAATAAGCCCAAGTAGTTAAGTGAAAATAGTGGGTTGAGGTTCCATTGTTTTGAGTTCTGGTTCATAAACTTAAAAGGTAATTCTGGGAGGCAAGTAATAATAAACCTGGAATATTTTTTATTTTATTTTTTTTAATGGTCAAGAATCAGTGTGTTATGCACTCTATCCTGTGGGGAGAATTTCATTGTCAACAGTTTGCTATTTCTGACATCATAATTTTGTTCAGCAGGGTATCTCGAGCAGAAAGTACATGGAAACATTTTGATAAAATCATAATTATCCTATAGATCATAGGAAATATTTCTCCATCTCCTATTTCTGACCATCAACCTCAACAAAGATAAAGATCCAAGTGTTAAAGGATAGGGGCTGTTGTGAATCTCAGTTTGAATGAGTTGACATTCCAAGAAGACTTGTGGGCAATGGTGAACCCATACGGCATCACTATATATTCACAGTGTCTCCTATTCATTCTAAAGCTCATTTTCCTTTCATCACCTACCCGTTTCCTAATTAAATTGTACAACCCCAATTCCAAAAAATTGGGGACACTGTGTGAAATGTAAATAAATGTAAATAAAATGCAATGAGTTGCAAATCTCATAAACCCATATGTTATTCACAATAGAGCACAGAAAACATATGAAATGTTCAAACTTGAGGAAATGTACCATTAAAAAAAAAGGTAATTTTGAATTTGATGGCCTCAACGCGTCTGAAAAAAGTTGGGACAGGGGCAACAAAAAAGCTGGAAAAGTAAGTGTTACTTAAAAGAAGACAGCTGTTGGTTAAAGCAACAGGTCAGTAACATGATTGGGTATAAAAAAGAGTATCTTAGAGAAGCAGAAGTCTTTCAGAAGTAATGATGTGTTTGGTCATAACACATGGACAATACTCTGGATAATTGAATTTCAGGATATTTTCTATTTTTCTCTTCAATATAGTTACTACTGTCTGGCCTACGGCTCTATCACTGAAGGCAGAGACTGTCCAGTGGGTCATTACTGTCCCACAGGCACATCCCTGAAAAATCAGTATCCCTGTCCTGCAGGGACGATTAATCCCTATACAAGAATGGGCAGTGCAGACGACTGTTTACCATGCACACCAGGTACAATACTTCAAGCGTGATTTTTTTTTCCTAATTAAAAGAAATACTGCAACATAATCTCTATCTATTGCATCTGT
Organism: Ictalurus punctatus; assembly: GCF_001660625.3. Lineage (NCBI taxonomy): Eukaryota > Metazoa > Chordata > Actinopteri > Siluriformes > Ictaluridae > Ictalurus > Ictalurus punctatus. The sequence continues at coordinate 8,433,769 of NC_030432.2, read as the reverse complement.
AATGCATGTGATGTTAGCATGGACAATAATTACAATATCATTATGTTTCAATTTATTAAAAAAAAATTAACTGAAATCTAAACATATATTTTTTAAACACTTTCATGAATTCTTAAAGATATATTAGGTGCATTAGTTATAAATCTGTATAATCCATCTTTTCAGAGATAAATCGAACTCTCTTTTCAAAGAGAAATATTTGTGGTTGTGTTACCAACGTAGTTAAAATAACTCAAAATAAACAAGGAAGTGCCTCAGTTTTCACCTGATGTAGTTACCACAAAACCTTAGAGAATGCAAGTAAATAATGGAGATTACATTTTACTGTATTGCTCCAGGTTGGAAAGATAAAACTACATAATAGCTTTGATAGGATGCTTTCATGACTGTCTAACCCTTATACCTATATTAATAGATAGAGGTTGCATTACAGTAAATCATTATCCATCACCCTGATGGACAGGGTTGTAAAAAAATATTTTTTTTGTCCAAATTTTTGTCCAATTTTTTTTTTCATTTGCTAGTTGAATGATTGAGACCTTTTCTTCCAACTCACTGTGTTGATATATCTGGCAATGAAAAGTAGCTTTCTGGGTACCACTTTGCACTGAACTGTATGAGTGACAGTGAATGCGAACCGTTTATTAACAGTTTATTCTGGATAAAGCACCACACAATTAGCTAGTGTTGGCAACAATCAGGGCAGGTGCAGGGCACGATGAAAAGTGTCTTTCTAATATCTTAACGTATATACTTTCTCTGTCCACTTTATTAGGAACACATGCACATTCATGCAGTTGTTTAATCAGCCAATCATGTGGCAGCAGTAAAATGCAAAAATAAATAAATAAATAAAAATCATGCCGATACAGGTCAAGAGGTTTAGGTTATATACACATCAAACATCAGAATAAAGAAAATATGTGTGATCTCTGTGACTTTGATTGTGGCATGGATGTTGGGGCTGGTTTAAGTATTTCAGAAACTGCTCATCTCCTGGGATTTTCACACACAACAGTCTCTAGAGTATGTACTCTGTACAGTATGCTCTTGACTTGTATCTGCATGATTTTATGAGTTGTGCTGCTGCCACATGATTGGCTGATTGGATAACTGCATAAATGAGTAGATATACAGCTGTTCCTGTCCCGAATAGCACAAAGCCATTTTTTTTTCTCACAAGCGCTTTGGTGGGAAATGAGTGAAACCTCAAGTACGAATGTTTGCATGTCGTATTTGTGCGTTTTTGGACTCTACAGTGACTGTGAGATGTATTTGCTGCCATTGTTCACTATCTCGCCAGAAGTTTTGAAATGCTACTACATACACTTCAGCATTCGTAAACACAGAAGTGTATGGTTCTTCCATATTCTGTCGATGGTGCTGAATGAGTACATGCACAGGGATTTTCTGCCTGCTAGAATGCTACATTGCTAGAATGAATTGAATGCATTATTTTATATCTGTCACAATTTTCTGTCAGTGCATTTAAAATTCAGTAAATGACTGGTGGATAACACAACCTCTTCTAGTCGAGTATAATGGTAATAGTTTTGAATTTGTGTTATACAGGGGAAATGATAATACTCTACATGTGGTTGATAGAGATTAGTTTGAAAGCACTGAAATATATCTTTAAAATGAGCCAGATAACTGTAATAAAAAATGTGAACTACTTGAAACACTCCCTCTTTTGCAGGGTTTTTCTGCAAGGCTCCTGGTCAGAGTGCCCCATTTGGACCATGTGTAGCAGGACACTTCTGCCTCTCTGGGGCTGTGTCCCCAAAACCTGAGGATGGTGTGACTGGGGACCAATGTCCTCCTGGTCATTACTGTCCTGTGGGCTCCTCATTTCCACTGCCATGTCCACCTGGCCACTATAGCAACAGCAGCAAGAACACAGAGCTCTCTGCCTGTCTGGCCTGCCCTGCTGGTGAGAGCGCAGATCAGCCCAAGATTTAGAACAAACCAGCTCTTAAAAATGTATTGCAGTGAATGTTGTCTAAATCTGATTTTGTGACATTTTTATAGACCATTACTTGCACTGTTTCTTTATATTTGCTGGATATTTTCTCTCTTGTAGGATTTGCTTGCTCCAGCAGGGGGCTCTCTGCTCCTTCTCATGTCTGCCATGCTGGCTATTACTGCCCCCAAGGCCAGAACTCCAGTCAGCCTGTTCAATACATGTGTTCCCCTGGCCATATGTGCCCCCCAGGCAGTGCTACACAGATTTCCTGTGCTCCTGGGAGCTATCAAAGCCTACACACACAGGTTAGCATAGAGATTTATGGGTTAACGCTACAGCAGGAACTCTCAACTCTGGCTCAAGTTTCAAGTTTCCCCTGCTCAACCTCACCTGATCGAGTCTACATAATCAATATTAACGATATTAATTACTTAATATCGTTAATATTGATTATGCCTTTCCCTAAAAAGATATTTAAGTGTGTTCCCTATGTGGAGTTGATGCTTTCATTTCGGGATGATTTAATAAAAACGATTTTATTGTGTTCATTTTTTATAAGTTATTTCTAGCAACTTTCAAGAAATCTATATACATCAACCTTTAGCATTATTATACACATAATAAGACCATGTCTGGTTGAACTGACGATACAGTGATTGATTTGTTCTGCAGGCAGAGTGTTTGCTCTGTCTGCCTGGTTTTTTCTGTGCAGGCTCAGTGGATGCTGAAACAGAGATTATGAGAGGGACCACCACACCTGTCCCGTGTCCTGTGGGGCATTACTGTCCAGCAGGTAAACACACTTCTTGGAATATGCTAACACAAAGAAATTTGCAGTTTTTTCACATTATAGAAGTTCTATTTTCATCAGGTACAAAATCTGGGCGTGAGTTCCCCTGTCCAGCTGGTACTTACAGCAATGAGTTAGGTATGTCCAGTGTGGGACATTGCATTCCCTGCCCCAGTGGACAGTACTGTGGCTCCTCTGGCCTGTCCACACCCACTGGAGACTGCTCTCCAGGGTGAGTGACCATATCCACATTCCATAACACACATCATTTCATCACAGCACTATAACACATTGCATAAATGACTGTCTACTAACCTTTTTTTTGGTAGGTACCTGTGTATCCAGGGTGCCTCTCAATCACAGCCACCTGGAGATGCCACAGGAAGTAAATGCCCAGCAGGCTTCTATTGCCCAGCAGGCACCAGTCATATGCATTCCTGCCCTCCAGGAACATTCAGTTCATTAAAAGGTCACATCCATATTTACATAAAGCTCATTCTCTATTCGTATTATAGCAATTGAAAAATAATGTATGTTTCTGAGTTTACTTAGACATGCAATGTGTACTTCATATTGCACTGAAATATATGTTCCAATAGGGGCAACATCTATTCTGGATTGCCAGCCATGTCCACCCGGTCAGTACTGTGCAGACTATGGGTTGAGTTCACCCTCTGGCCTCTGCAACCCAGGATATTACTGCAGTCTCCGATCAGTGTCCTCTACACCGCATCATAACAGAAGTCTTGGTAAACAATTGTGCTCTCAAATGTAATGAATGGTTGAAGGAATACTCTAGTATTTTTCTTTTTTTTTGCCTACCCCACAGGGCAGCATAACACACTAGGAAGAAAGTGTTATTTGCCCTCTTCTGCATGCAAAAGCCAGCAATTGACTAGTTTCACTGTGATTGACAGCTCACTGGGGGTATGTCATCCCTCCCACCCAGAGGGTATGGCCATTTTAGTTCCCTTGGCTCCCAGCAACAGACTGCTGTAGCTCAGGATTTGAAATCGCAATCTCCCAAATGCTTTTCTGTGCCAATCAGGAACCCTTTAGCATTTAAAAAAAAAAAAAAAACTAAACACTATCTACTGCATCTGTAGTAGATGTGCAGTTGCTCACATCAAGAATTTCAACATGTTTCCCTAACGTGAGTTCAAAACTACTATACAACTTTACAACAACTACACTCTAATAATAAATGTCTTAGGATGAGACAAAAATGATAGAGTGTCTTAAAAAGTGGAGTTTTATCTAGTTTCAAACTATTTCTCTAAGGGTTTCTGGTCTCCAAGCGCACTCCGGCTGAAACTGGGGCACAGTGGTACCACATAAGTACACATTCTTCCCTCTGGAAAAAGTAGTTCCATCTCTGAAAAGATGAAAGATTTTTCAACAAAAAACTCATTTAGCTAAATATACTGTATTGTTTATTGACTGCCCAAACAACTGCCACTGGACTATCATTATAAGTGAGTTTCAGATGATGAGTTTGCATTTTCCCCCTCAATATAAAGAAATTCTAATCAATCGTACATGCTCAAATGCCGTAGATAGATATTAAGTTGAAAAATGCTAGTGTATTCTTTTTACAGTACATGAAATATTATATAACAATATAACATTAGCATTTTAATTGCTTCCTTTCAGAGGATAAGGTGCATGGGACAAATGCAGAAGATAAACTCTTTGATTTGGATAAGATCACTGGGAATATCTGTCCTCAGGGGCACTACTGCCCCATTGGAAGTGTCCAGCCATTAAAATGCCCACCAGGTAGTGATGTAACCACACAACCAAGATAACAAATGATCAGTTATTCCTGGCCCACACTTAACACTTACATCTGGTCCATATGCTGCCATGAAAGTAGTAATTTTTGTTTAATTTGTTTTAAAACATAGATACAACTTTAACAAGCCCACTTCTTAGGCAGCATGTGGAGAAGAACATATACTTAGGCTATTTTTGGATGATAATTAAAATCACAAAAAGGCGTTAGATTAAAGTGAGGAGAAATAAGTATTCGAACACTTTTGTTTGTATTCAATTCAATTCAATACAATGTTATTTGTATAGTGCTTTTAACAATGGACATTGTCTCAAAGCAGCTTTAGAGAAACATATAAACACAGGAATATGTGTTTTTAATATTTAATATACTTCTATTTGTCACGATTTCCCCTTGTGTTAAGTGCTGGAGTACGCAGTGCTCCCCAAGCTTAAAGCGCGAGTACGTGCTTCCAGGTTTCAGTGACATGACAAGTGTTTTGTCATGGTTTTGCCTTGTCTCTGGACCTGTATTGTCATTGGTTGTTTCCTGCATGTGTCATCATTAGTCTGAGATGTTTTGTGTTCACACATGATTACGTTTGTCATTTAAACCCCCTGCGTCTCGTTGTACTTAGCGAAGTATTGCGTGAGTGTTATCAACGTACCAAGCCTTTGTTCCTTGTTTACATGCGATAGTTTTGATCCTGTTCTCGTCCTTGTTTTCCGATTCTGGCTTGCCTCGCTTATGCCCGTTTACCGATCGCCTGGACATTTGCCTGTTTAACGACGACTATGTCTAACGTTTTGGCTTTGCCTGCCTGCATTTGCATTCGTCTCAATCAGTTTTACGTGACAATATTGTGAATATCCACCACAAATTTACTTGCATACATGCAAGTTTTTTTTTATTTTGTACACAAAAATATGAGCAATAAGGTAAGCATTCATAAGCATAAATAAATAATATGTTCAAAAATTAACAGAGTTGGTAGGGGAAAAAGTTCTAGATAAATGCTACAAAAAATCGCACTTGGTGATATAAAACCAGATGTTGCTATTGGTTGGGAAGATTCTTGCAACAAGTAGCAGTCATGGTGAAGGTGAAGGAGCTTCTTAAATTTCTCAGGGACAACAATATTAATTAACATTCGAAAGGAAAAAGCTACAGATCCATAACAAAGACCTTAAACATTCCTGTCATCACAATTGATTTAATAAGATGGAGCTTTAATAAGATAAGATAAGATGTACCTTTATTGATCCCCTGTAGGGAAATATCAAGAAATGCAGAGGAAAATTGAAACTGATCCCCGGACAGGTGCAGCACGCAACATTTCATGACACTCTCTCAGTCCCGAAAGCAGCAGAAACAACAGTTACACAGAGAACAATAAGCAATGAACTGCACCACAATCATCTCTGTTCCTACACCCCATTCAAACATAATTCAGCTCGTCATGTCTGCAGAAAGAAGGGTTCCGCATATGATCCCAAGAGCACCATACCCACAGTGAACTATGAAGGTGGGAATATAATGATATGGAATTGCTTCTCTGCAAATAGTACTGGGGCATTGCATGTCATTGAAGGAAATTTGAATGGAGCAATGTACTGGGACATGTTAGAGAAGAATTTAATCTCATAGGCCAAAAAATGAATGTGAGGAGAAGATGGATGTTTTAACAAGATAGCAACCCCAAACATATGGCCAAAATATCTTAAGAAGGCCTTGCATGGCCTGGACTTGAATCCCACTGAGAATTTATGGAGGATTTTGCGAGTCCATCAGAATTACTTTTGGGGAATTGAAGATGATTTGCCAGAAGGAATGGGCATAAATGTAACCACAATGCTGTAAAAAAAAAAAAAAAGCTAATTATGTAGATGTCTCAAAGCTCTAAAGGATAACAACAGCTTTGCAACAAAAGTACTAATGTTGTTATTTTGCACTGTCTGAATATATATATATATATATATATATATATATATATATATATATATATATATATATATATATATATATATGTGTGTGTGTGTGTGCGTGTGTGTGCGTGTGTGTGCGTGTGAGTGTGTGTGTGTGTGTGTGTGTGTGAGTTATGAATGCATACATTTTGTTTCATATTTATCAGTCAAAACTAATTTTTGTAGTGTTTGTAAATTTGAAGTGGATATATGCACTGGACGTATACTAAATAACAAAAACCAAAGTGTTCACATACTTATTTCCTCTCAGTGTAGTTGTTTGTTTCATTATTTCCTAATGTGCCTAACCTGACTAGGGAATATATTACATACATTAACAGTACCCTAGGATGAAAAATAAAATGGGATTAAATAAAATGGACAGGAAATAATAAGCAGTCAAACACACATACTGTATACACAGTCACATACACAGTTTCACACAGTCACATGACTGAATGTTACTTATACATTATGATGCTTAAATACAGAATGTTTTTGCTGATTTTCTTTTGACTGTGATGGCATTAATTGTGCAAATGCTTCTTTATAGGAACGTTCCTGGGCCGATATGGCGCTGTGTCCGAGTCTGACTGTAACCCATGTGTGCCTGGATTTGTCTGTCCCGATTGGGGCCAGAGCTCTGTAGAGCTCCTCTGCCCAGAGGGTTGGTTCTGCCCTGCAGGCTCTGAGACTGAACGTGAGCCTGGTAGGCTGTAGTGGCAATGATATATCGAATATTAGTCTCACATGGTTATGAAAATGCGTAGGCTAGTTTTCCAGTCATAGAAAAGACCCCTGGGAAATGAGAAAATGGATAAAATGTCTGGGAAATTTTTGTGATATCCTAGAAAGATAGACAACACAGTCTATTTACACCAAATGCTTTTTTTTTTTTTTTTTTAAATCATTGATTGAGAAAGTAATCCACATTGTTCATGTTTACTGCATCTATTTTTGTATTTCTCGTGAAACCTTCTCAATCACTACTGATGATATGTGATTCATGTGGGTCTAAATAAATGCACTAAATCTGCAGGGTTTTTTCACAAGTCACATGAAACAGGACTATCGCTGAAGACTAAATCTGTAGTCTGAGCTGGAAAGAAATTAGCCTCAGCCTCTAATTAATAGCATTCTGTGTATTTGTACTCTGGTGCTGTTGTTCTTGGTTGCACAAAAGTAAAATATTAAGTCGCTTTAAGCCATTGTTAACAGTGCAAAAATGTGGACGTCAGATCTGACCCTTATTTTAATGTATTTCTTCCTAAAAGAGAGGGAAGGCTTAGGCCTGTTATTTACTATGTTGTGTGGTCAGGTCAACAGTGCCCACTAGGTCATTCATGTCCATATGGTAGTACTGAGCCTGCCATCTGTCCCCCTGGAACCTATCAGTCTCAACCAGCTCAGCCATCCTGCCAGACATGTCCAACAGGTGACTCAATGTTAAGATATATTAGAAACATCTATACACCCATAGATAGCGTTCTAAAGATCTGTCCTGTCCTGCTCCAGGTTTTTACTGTCTGGAAGGTGCATCTTCTCCTACGCCCTGCCCAGCTGGAACAGTGAGTCAAGTTGAAGGATTGCAGTCTTTGTTGGACTGCCCCCTCTGCCCCCCAGGCTTTTACTGCAATATTAGTGCTCTCACCACTCCCTCAGGACCTTGTTCTGCTGGTCAGTGTCTCTTGGTGTTAGTTTTATTGTTTTTCTCTGTCAGGGCTTGTTGTCACAAATTGCATTCTGATCCATTTTCCCAAAGGCCACTTCTGTTCATCTGGAGCCACAGAACCTAGACCAGTCGCTCAGACATATGGAGACATCTGCCCAGCAGGGTATTACTGCCCTAAACAGAGCAGTGCTCCTTTACCCTGTCCTGTTGGCCACTTCCTGCAAAATAAGGGAGCCTCTTCTTATACTGCCTGCTCCACATGCCCTCCGGGCAGGTACTGCCTTGCATTTGGCTCCTCCCAACCATCGGGTAGGCAGATTTCAACCAATCCTAGACCTCTACATTTATTGAAACTATGTATGCTTTTTAGATTTAGCTCTGTAAGGAAAAGGAACAGCTCTATTACAGCTGGGGGTAGAGCTAATTTCAGGGCTGAAAAAAAGAGACAGAAGGCTGAAATAAAGAAACTAGCCTAAAATTTTTCTGGCATTATTATGAATTGCAGGTTTTCCTCGAAGTTTTGAAAATGTTTTGGAATTGTTGAAATTGGGATCTTTATACTGTCCGTTTAAGATTTAACAGCATCCTTCATGAAAAGAAGCAAATATATTTGTATAAAATAAACATTGCATACAATAATTACAAATTCCCACTCAAACTATTGGAGAAACCAATAAACGTTTCTTCTAACAAAATTTAATATTGGCCATTTTTATTTTAATAACAGTATTTTTTTCTCAGAAATATACGCAGCGCAAATTATTGACACCCTATAGAATGTCTATTGAAAATTTAAACATATGGGAAGAGTTCTATTGCTTGAATTACATCCATCCATCTATACATCTATTTTCTATACCGCTTATCCTACTGTGTCGCGGGGAACCTGGAGCCTAACCCAGGGAGCATGGGGCACAAGGCGGGGTACACCCTGGACGGGGTGCCAATCCATTGCAAGGCACAATCACATACACATTCACATTCACACACCCATTCATACACTACAGACACTTTTGACATGCCAATCAGCCTACCATGCATGGTTTTGGACTGGGGGAGGAAACCGGAGTACCCAGAGGAAACCCCGCAGCACGGGGAGAACATGCAAACTCCGCACACACAGAATCGAACACCCAACCCTGGAGGTGAATTACATCCATCTTCCCAAATAAGAATAAGATAAGAATCAAATTACTTTTTGCTTCCAGGTTTTTGCTCTCCTGGACACTACTGCACAGGCGGTGCAGATACTGCAGCACCAAAAGCCAAAGCTGTTCAGTTGACATGCTTCTGTGACCTCTTGCCAGAGTCCAGACACAGAGAGTATTATCTGTGTGCTCAGAGATACAGTACCACCTGCACAGCTCATAGCACAGGTATACTGTATTATTGTGCCTGAAACAAACAAAAGCATGTGTGGTAGTTCAAGTTCAACCAATTTATTTGTTTCTTTATACAGAAAGTGGAATAAGAAACAGCATGAGTGAGAACTCCAGGCTTTCCTCAGATTTAGCACTGACTAAACCTAATTCAAAAATAGCTCTGGAAGTCACGCAAGCTCTATGCAATGACTTCACAGGAGACATTTGCCCTGTAGGTAAATAATCTGCCTTTTTATATATGTATTTATGCAATGTACTGTGTATCCTTTATATAGCTAGTGATCATGAATTACTGTATATACAGTGAAGTCTATAAGTAATTGGAAAGTGACTTAGTGTGTGTGGTTATGGCTCTGTGTAACACTGCACTAGATGTGAATGGATTCATGTATGACATCATTGATTTTATTACCTCTGGTAAATTGTAGTAAATGTCCTGTGCAGGTTTTTACTGCCCTGTGGGCTCATCCTTGCCTCAGCTCTGTAATGCAGGCTCTCACTGTAATCAGACTGGCCTTCATGCACCTGTTGGTTTTTGCCCTGATGGTTTCTACTGCCCTAAAGGCTCCTCAGATCCTTATGCTACACCCTGTCCTCCTGGACATTACTGTCCCAAAGGCACGGTCATACCCCTGCCCTGCCTGCCAGGCACATTGAGAAGTAAGATAAAGCATTTCTAGCTGTGATCTTTAGGGATATTCCAAATCAATATTTATAAACACTCAAAGTATATAGTAAGTGTAGTCACTGAAATATAATCACTTAATTTAAAGAATGCTTAATGAGAAATGTTCAGCAGAAATGTACAGCAGAAATGTACAATAAAA